>NC_064929.1:14242424-14545454 GCF_023897955.1 Schistocerca gregaria | reverse complement strand
ACCATCCTCACTTTCCTCCATGGCGGTAATGTCAGAAACAGTCCACGCTTTGATCGTTCCCTAGAAGACCAGTGCTAGTTTCCGATGCACATCTGGTGGCATTCTCTAATCTGTGGTCTATCACAGAGTTGATGAAACACAGAAATTGCATCGGGATTGAATACAAAAGTCACCATGCCCACTTTCCGCAACAGAAGTAATGTCACAAACAGCCTGGGTTTTGATCGTTAACTGGAAGACCAGTAGTAGTTCCCGATGTACATCTGGTGGCATTCTGTAATTTGTGGACTATCAGAGTGTTGATGAAACACAGAAATTGCATCGGGATTGAATACAACAGTCACAATCCGCACTTTCTTCCATGGGAGTAATGTCTCAAACAGTCTACGCTTTGATCGTTCGTTGGAAGACCAGTAGTGGTTTCCGATGCACAACTGGTGGCATTCTGTAATCTGTGGATTATCAGAGTGTTGATGAAACACAGGAAATGCTTCGGGATTGAATACAACAGTCACCATGCGCACTTTCCTCCACGGGAGTAATGTCTCAAACAGTCTTCGCTTTGATCGTTCCCTGGAATACCAGTAGTAGTTTCCGATGCACATGTGGTGGCATTCTGTAATCTGTCGACTATCAGAGTGTTGATGAAACACAGAAATTGCATCGGGATTGAATACAACAGTCACCATCCGCACTTTCCTCCATGGGAGTAATGTCTCAAACAGTCTACGCTTTGATCGTTCCCTGGAATACCAGTAGTAGTTTCTGATGCACATCTGGTGGTATTCTGTAATCTGTGGACTATCAGAGTGTTGATGAAAGACTGAAATAGCATCGGGATTGAATACAACAGTCATTTTCCTCCATGGGAGTAATGTCTAAAACAGTCTACGATTTGATCGTTCCCTGGAAGACCAGTAGTAGATTCCGATGCACATCTGGAGACAATCTGTAATCTGTGGACTATCAGAGTGTTGATGAAACACATCAATTGCATCGTGATTGAATACAACAGTCTCCATCCGCACTTTCCTCCATGGGTGTAAAGTCTGAAACAGTCTTCGCTTTGATCGTTCCCTCGAAGACCAATAGTAGTTTCCGATGCACATCTGGTGGCATTCTGTAATCTGTGGACTATCAGAGTGTTGATGAAACACAAATATTGCATCGGGATTGAATACAACAGTCACCATGCACACTTTCCTCCATGGGAGTAATGTCTCAAACAGTCTAGGCTTTGATCGTTCCCTGGAAGACCAGTAGTAGTTCCCGATGTACATCTGGTACATCTGGTAGCATTCTGTAATTTGTGGACTATCAGAGTATTGATGAAACACAGAAATTGCATCGGAATTCAATACGAGTCACCATCCGCACTTTCCTCCATGGCGGTAAAGTCTGAAACAGTCCACGCTTTGATCGTTCCCTAGAAGACCTGTACTAGTTTCCAATGCACATCTGGTGGCATTCTGTAATCTGTGGACTATCAGAGTGTTGATGAAACACAGATATAGTATCGGGATTGAATACAACAGTTACAATGCACACTTTCCTCCATGGGAGTAATGTCTCAAACAGTCTACGTTTTTATCGTTCCCTGGAAGACAAGTAGTAGTTTCCGATGCACATCTGGAGGCATTCTGTAATCTGTGGGCTATCAGAGTGTTGATGAAACACAGAAATTGCATCGGGATTGAATACAACAGACACCATGCCCACTTTCCTCAACGGAAGTAATGTCACAAACAGTCTAGGTTTTGATCGTTAACTGGAAGACCAGTTGTAGTTCCCGATGTACATCTGGTGGCATTCTGTAATATGTGGACTATCAGAGTGTTGATGAAACACAGAAATTGCATCGGGATTGAATACAACAGTCACCATTCGCACATTCCTCCATGGGAGTAATGTCTCAAACAGTCTACGCTCTGATCGTTCCCTGGAAGACCAGTAGTAGTTTCCGATGCACATCTGGAGGCATTCTGTAATCTGTAGACAATCATAGTGTTGATGAAACACAGAAATTGCATCGGGATTGAATACAACAGTCACCATGCGCACTTTCCTCCACGGGAGGTATATCTCAAAGAGTCTACGCTTTGATCGTTCTCGGGAAGACCAGTAGTTGTTTCCGATGCACATCCGGTGGCATTCTGTTATCTGTGAACTTTCAGAGTGTTGATGAAACACAGAAATTGCATCGGGATTGAATTCAACAGTCACCATCCGCACTTTCCTCCATAGCGGTAATGTCTGGAACAGTCCACGCTTTGATCGTTCCCTAGAAGACCTGTACTAGTTTCCGATGCATATCTGGTGGCATTCTCTAATCTGTGGTCTATCAGAGTGTTGATGAAAAGACAGAAATTGCATCGGGATTGAATACAACAGTCACCATGCCCACTTTCCTCAACGGAAGTAATGTCACAGACAGTCTAGGTTTTGATCGTTAACTGGAAGACCAGTAGTAGTTCCCCATGTACATCTGGTGGCAATCTGTAATTTGTGGACTATCAGAGTGTTGATGAAACACAGAAATTGCATCGGGATAGAATACAACAGTCACCATCCACACTTTCCTCCAAGGGAGTAATGTCTCAAACAGTCTACGCTTTGATCGTTCCCTGGAAGACCAGTAGTGGTTTCCGATGCACAACTGGTGGCATTGTGTAATCTGTGGACTATCAGAGTGTTGATGAAACACAGAAAATGCATCGGGATTGAATAAACAGTCACCATGCGCACTTTCCTGCACGGGAGTATTGTCTCAAACAGTCTTCGCTTTGATCGCGCCCTGGAATACCAGTAGTAGTTTCCGATAGAATCTGGTGGCATTCTGTAATCTCTGGTCTGTCAGAGTGTTGATGAAACACAGAGATAGCATCGGGATTGAATACAAAAGTCACCATGCGCACTTTCATCCATTGGAGTAATGTCTCAAACAGTCTACGCTTTTATCGTTCCCTGGAAGACCAGTAGTAGTTTCCGATGCACATCTGGTTTCATTGTGTAATCTGTGGACTATCAGAGTGTTGATGAGACACAGAAATTGCATCTTGATTGAATACAACAGCCACCATCCGCACTTTCCTCCATGGGAGTAACGTCTGAAACAGTCCACGCTTTGATCGTCCCTGGAAGACGAGTAGTAGTTTCCGATGCACATGCGGTGGCATTCTGAAATCTGTGGACTATCAGAGTGTTGATGAAACACAGAAATAGTATCGGGATTGCATACAACAGTCACCATGCGCACTTTCCTCCGTGGGAGTAATGTCTCAAACAGTCTACGTTTTTATCGTTCCCTGGAAGACAAGTAGTACTTTCCGATGCACATGTGGTGGCATTCTGTAATCTGTGGGCTATCAGAGTGTTGATGAAACACAGAAATTGCATCGGGATTGAATACAACAGTCACCATCGGCACTTCCCTCCATGGCGGTAATGTCTGAAACAGTCCACGCTTTGATCGTTCCCTAGAAGACCAGTACTAGTTTCCGATGCACATCTGGAGGCATTCTGTAATCTGCGGAGTTACAGAGTGTTGATGAAGCACAGAAACTGCATCGGGATTGAATACAACAGTCACCATGCGCACCTTCCTCCATAGGAGTAATGTCTCAAAGAGTTTACGGTTTGATCGTTCCCTGGAAGACCAGTAGTAGTTTCCGATGCACATCTGCAGGCATTCTGTAATCTGTGGATTATCAGGGTGTTAATGAAACACAGAAATTGCATCGGGATTGAATAGAACAGTCACTATCCACACCTTCCTCCATGGGAGTAATGTCTGAAACAGTCTACGCTTTGATCGTTCCCTGGAAGACCAGTAGTAGTTTCCGATGCACATCTGGAGGCATTTTGTAATCTGTGGACTATCAGAGTGTTGATGAAACACAGAAATTGCATCGGAATTAAATACAACAGTCACCATCCTCACTTTCCTCCATGGCGGTAATGTCTGAAACAGTCCACGTTTTGATCGTTCCCTAGAAGACCAGTACTAGTTTCCGATGCACATCTGGTGGCATTCTCTAATCTGTGGTCTATCAGAGTGTTGATGAAACACAGAAATTGCATCGGGATTGAATACAACAGCCACCATGCCCACTTTCCTCAACGGAAGTAATGTCACAAACAGTCTAGGTTTTGATCGTTAACTGGAAGACCAGTAGTAGTTCCCGATGTACATCTGGTGGCATTCTGTAATTTGTGGACTATCAGAGTGTTGATGAAACACAGGAAATGCATCGGGATTGAATACAACAGTCATCATCTGCACTTTCCTCCATGGGAGTAATGTCTCAAACAGGCTACGCTTTGATCGTTCCCTGGAAGACCAGTAGTGGTTTCCGATGCACAACTGGTGGAATTCTGTAATCTGTGGATTATCAGAGTGTTGATGAAACACAGGAAATGCATCGGGATTGAATACAACTGTCACCATGCGCACTTTCCTCCACGGGAGTAATGTCTCAAAGAGTCTTCGCTTTGATCGTTCCCAGGAATACCAGTAGTAGTTTCCGATGCACATCTGGTGGCATTCTGTAATCTGTGGTCTGTCAGAGTGTTGATGAAACACAGAGATAGCATCGGGAATGAATTCAACAGTCACCATGCGCACTTTCCTCCATGGGAGTAACGTCTGAAACAGTCTACGCTTTGATCGTCCCTGGAAGACCAGTAGTAGTTTCCGATGCACATGCGGTGGCATTCTGTAATCTGTGGACTATCAGAGTGTTGATGAAACACAGAAATTGCATCGGGATAGAATACAACAGTCACCATCCCCACTTTCCTCCATGGGAGTAATGTCTCAAACAGTCTACGCTTTGATCGTTCCCTGGAATACCAGTAGTAGTTTCCGATGCACATCTGGTGGTATTCTGTAATCTGTGGACGATCAGAGTGTTGATGAAAGACTGAAATAGCTTCGGGATTGAATACAACAGTCATTTTCCTCCAAGGGAGTAATGTCTAAAACAGTCTACGATTTGATCGTTCCCTGGAAGACCAGTAGTAGTTTCCGATGCACATCTGGAGACAATCTGTAATCTGTGGACTATCAGAGTGTTGATGAAACACAGAAATTGCATCGGGATTGAGTACAACAGTCACCATGCGCACTTTTCTCCATGGTAGTTATCTCTCAAAAAAAAAAAAAAAAAAAAAACAGTCTACGCTTTGATCGTTCCCTGGAAGACCAGTAGTAGTTTCCGATGCACATCTGGAGGCATTCTGTAATCTGTGGACTATCATAGTGTTGATGAAACACAGAAATTGCATCGGGATTGAATACCACAGTCACCATGCCCACTTTCCTCCACGGGAGGTATATCTCGAAGAGTCTACGATTTGATCGTTCCCCGGAAGACCAGTAGTAGTTTCAGATGCACATCCGGTGGCATTCTATAATCTGTGGACTATCAGAGTGTTGATGAAACACAGAACTTCCTTCGGGATTGAATACAACAGTCACCATCCGCACTTTCCTCCATGGCGGTAATGTCTGAAACAGTCCACGCTTTGATCGTTCCCTAGAAGACCAGTACTAGTTTCCGATGCACATCTGGTGGCATTCTCTAATCTGTGGTCTATCAGAGTGTTGATGAAACACAGAAATTGCATCGGGATTGAATACAACAGTCACCATGCGCACTTTCCTCCATGGGAGTAATGTCTCTAACAGTCTACGCTTGGACGTTCCCAGGAAGACCAGTAGTAGGTTCCGATGCACATCTGGAGGCATTCTGTAATCTGTGGAGTATCAGAGTGTTGATGAAGCACAGAAACTGCATCGGGATTGAATACAACAGTCACCATGCGCACCTTCCTCCATGGGGGTAACGTCACCAAGAGTTTACGTATTGATCGTTCCCTGGAAGACCAGTAGTAGTTTCCGATGCACATCTGCAGGCATTCTGTAATCTGTGAATTATCAGGGTGTAGATGAAACACAGAAATTGCATCGGGATTGAATACAACAGTCACCATCCGCACCTTCCTCCATGGGAGTAATGTCTGAAACAGTCTACGCTTTGATCGTTTCCTGGAACACCAGTAGTAGTTTCTGATGCTCATCTCGTGGCATTCTGTAATCTGTGGACTATCAGAGTGTTGACGAAACACAGAATTTGCATCGGGATAGAATACAACAGTCACCATGCGCACTTTCCTCCATGGGAGTAATGTCTCAAACACTCTACGCTTTGATCGTTCCCTGGAAGACCAGTAGTAGTTTCCGATGCACATCTGGAGGCATTCTGTAATCTGTGGACTATCAGAGTGTTGATGAAACACAGAAATTGCATCGGGATTGAATACAACAGTCTCCATGCGCAGTTTCCTCCATGGGAGTAATGTTTCAAACAGTCTACGCTTTGATCGTTCCCTGGAAGACCAGTAGTAGTTTCCGATGCACATCTGGAAACAATCTGTAATATGTGGACTATCAGAGTGTTAATGAAACACAGAAATTGCATCGGGATTGAATACAACAGTCACCATGCGCACTTCCTCCATGGGAGTAATGTGTCTAACATTCTACGCTTTGATCGTTCCCTGGAAGACCAGTAGTAGTTTACGATGCACATCTGGAAACAATCTGTAATATGTGGACTATCAGAGTGTTAATGAAACACAGAAATTGCATCGGGATTGAATACAACAGTCACCATGCGCACTTCCTCCATGGGAGTAATGTCTCTAACATTCTACGCTTTGATCGTTCCCTGGAAGACCAGTAGTAGTTTACGATGCACATCTGGAGGCTTTCCGTAATCTGTGGTTTGTCAGAGTGTTGATGAAACACAGAGATAGCATCGGGATTGAATTCAACAGTCACCATGCGCACTTTCATCCATTGGAGTAATGCCTGAAACAGTGCACTCTTTGATCGTTCCCTGGAAGACCAGTAGTAGTTTCCGATGCACATCTGGTGGCATTCCGTAATCTGTGGACTATCAGAGTGTTGATGAAACACAGAAATTGCATCGGGATTGAATAAAACAGTCACCATGCGCACTTTCCTCCACGGGAGTAATGTCTCAAACAGTCTTCGATTTGATCGTTCCCTGGAAGACCAGTAGTAGTTTCCGATGCACATCTGGAGGCATTCTGTAATCTGTGGACTATCAGAGTGTTGATGAAACACAGAAATTGCATCGTGATTTAATACAACAGTCATCATGCGCACTTTCCTCCACGAGAGTATGTCTCAAACAGTCTAAGTTTTGATCGTTCCCTGGAAGACCAGTGGTAGTTTCCGATGCACATCTGATGGCATTCTGTAATCTGTGGACTATGAGAGTGTTGAAGAAACACAGAAATTGCATCGGGATTGATTACAACAGTCACCATGCGCACCTTCCTCCAAGGGAGTAATGTCTCCAAGAGTTTACGTTTTGATCGTTCCCTGGAAGACCAGTAGTAGTTTCCGATGCACATCTGGAGGCATTCTGTAATCTGTGGACTATCAGAGTGTTGATGAAACACAGAAATTACATCGGGATTGAATACAACAGTCACCATGCGCACTCTCCTCCATGTTAGTAATGTCTCAAACAGTCTACGCTTTGATCGTTCCCTGGAAGACCAGTGGTAGTTTCCAATTCACATCTGGAGGCATTCTGTAATCTGTGGACTATCAAAGTATTGATGAAACACAGAAATTACATCGGGATTATATACAATAGTCACCATGCGCACTTTCCTCCGTGGGAGTAATGACTGAAAACGTCCACACTTTGATCGTTTTCTGGAAGACCAGTAGTAGTTTCCGATGCACATCTGGTGGCATTCTGTAATCTGTGGACTATCAGAATGTTGATGAAACACAGAAATTGCATCGGGATTGAATAAAACAGTCACCATGCGCACTTTCCTCAACGGGAGGTATGTCTCATACAGTCTACGCTTTGATCGTTACCTGGAAGACCAGTAGTAGTTTCCGATGCACATCTGGTGGCATTCTGTAATCTGTGGACTATCAGAGTGTCGATGAAACACAGAAATTGCATCGGGATTTAATAAAACAGTCACCATGTGCACTTTCCTCCACGGGAGTAATGTCTCAAACAGTCTACGCTTTGATCGTTACCTGGAAGACCAGTAGTAGTTTCCGATGCACATCTGGAGGCATTCTGAAATCTGTGGACTAACTGAGTGTTGATGAAACACAGAAATTGCATCGGGATTGAATACAACAGTCACTATGCGCACTTTCCTCCGTGGGAGTAATGTCTCTAACAGTCTACGCTTGGACGTTCCCAGGAAGACCAGTAGTAGTTTCCGATGCACATCTGGAGGCATTCTGTAATCTGTGGACTATCAGAGTGTTGATGAAACACAGAAATTGCATCGGGATTGAATACAACCGTCACCATGCGCACTTTCCTCCATGGGAGTATTGTTTCAAATAGTCTACGCTTAGATCGTTCCCAGGAAGACCAGTAGTAGTTTCCGATGCACATCTTTGGGCATTCTGTAATCTGTGGAGTATCAGAGTGTTGATGAAACACAGAAATTTCATCGAGATTGATTACAACAGTCACCATGCGCACCTTCCTCCAAGGGAGTAATGTCTCAAAGAGTTTACGTTTTGATCCTTCCCTGGAAGACCAGTAGTAGTTTCCGATGCACATCTGCTGGCATTCTGTAATCTGTGGACTATCAGAGTGTTGATGAAACACAGAAATTGCATCGGGATTGAACACAACAGTCACCATGCGCACTCTCCTCCATGTTAGTAATGTCTCAAACAGTCTACGCTTTGATCGTTCCCTGGAAGACCAGTGGTAGTTTCCAATGCACATCTGGAGGCATTCTGTAATCTGTGGACTATCAAAGTGTTGATGAAACACAGAAATTGCATCGGGATTGAATACAACAGTCACTATGCGCACTTTCCTCCGTGGGAGTAATGTCTCTAACAGTCTACGCTTGGTCACTCCCAGGAAGACCAGTAGTAGTTTCCGATGCACATCTGGAGGCATTCTGTAATCTGTGGACTATCAGAGTGTTGATGAAACACAGAAATTGCATCGGGATTGAATACAACGGTCACCATGCGCACTTTCCTCCATGGGAGTATTGTTTCAAATAGTCTACGCTTAGATCGTTCCCAGGAAGACCAGTAGTAGTTTCCGATGCACATCTGGGGGCATTCTGTAATCTGTGGAGTATCAGAGTGTTGATGAAACACAGAAATTGCATCGGGATTGAATACAACAGTCACCATGCGCACTTTCCTCCGTGGGAGTAATGACTGAAACAGTCCAAACTTTGATCGTTTTCTGGAACACCAGTAGTAGTTTCCGATGCACATCTGGTGGCATTCTGTAATATGTGGACTATCAGAGTGTTGATGAAACACAGAAATTGCATCGGGATTGAATACAACAGTCACCATGCGCACTTTCCTCCACGGGAGGTATGTCTCAAACAGTCTACGCTTTGATCGTTACCTGG
Source organism: Schistocerca gregaria (assembly GCF_023897955.1). Lineage (NCBI taxonomy): Eukaryota > Metazoa > Arthropoda > Insecta > Orthoptera > Acrididae > Schistocerca > Schistocerca gregaria. The sequence continues at coordinate 14,535,986 of NC_064929.1, read as the reverse complement.
ACGACCAGTAGTAGTTTCCGATGCACATCTGGTGACATTCTGTAATCTGTTGACTATCAGAGTGTTGATGAAACACAGAAATTGCATCGGGATTGAATACAACAGACATCATGCGCACTTTCCTCCACGGGAGTAATGTCTCAAACAGTCTACGCTTTGATCGTTCCCTGGAAGACCAGTAGTGGTTTCCAATGCACAACTGGTGGAATTCTGTAATCTGTGGATTATCAGAGTGTTGATGAAACACAGGAAATGCATCGGGATTGAATACAACTGTCACCATGCGCACTTTCCTCCACGGGAGTAATGTCTCAAAGAGTCTTCGCTTTGATCGTTCCCAGGAATACCAGTAGTAGTTTCCGATGCACATCTGGTGGCATTCTGTAATCTGTGGTCTGTCAGAGTGTTGATGAAACACAGAGATAGCATCGGGAATGAATTCAACAGTCACCATGCGCACTTACCTCCATGGGAGTAACGTCTGAAACAGTCTACGCTTTGATCGTCCCTGGAAGACCAGTAGTAGTTTCCGATGCACATGCGGTGGCATTCTGTAATCTGTGGACTATCAGAGTGTTGATGAAACACAGAAATTGCATCGGGATAGAATACAACAGTCACCATCCCCACTTTCCTCCATGGGAGTAATGTCTCAAACAGTCTACGCTTTGATCGTTCCCTGGAATACCAGTAGTAGTTTCCGATGCACATCTGATGGTATTCTGTAATCTGTGGACTATCAGAGTGTTGATGAAAGACTGAAATAGCTTCGGGATTGAATACAACAGTCATTTTCCTCCAAGGGAGTAATGTCTAAAACAGTCTACGATTTGATCGTTCCCTGGAAGACCAGTAGTAGTTTCCGATGCACATCTGGAGACAATCTGTAATCTGTGGACTATCAGAGTGTTGATGAAACACAGAAATTGCATCGTGATTGAATACAACAGCCTCCATGCACACTTTCCTCCATGGGAGTAATGTCTCAAACAGTCTAGGCTTTGATCGTTCCCTGGAAGACCAGTAGTAGTTCCCGATGTACATCTGGTGGCATTCTGTAATTTGTGGACTATCATAGTGTTGAAGAAACACAGAAATAGCATCGGGATTGAATACATGTCACCATCCGCACTTTCCTCCATAGGAGTAATGTATCAGACAGTCTACGCTTTGATCGTTCCCTGGAAGACCAGTAGTAGTTTCCGATGTACATCTGCAGGCATTCTGTAATCTGTGGATTATCAGGGTGTTGATGAAACACAGAAATTGCATCGGGATTAAGTACAACAGTCACCAGGCGCACTTTTCTCCATGGTAGTTATCTCTCAAAAAAAAAAAAAAAAAACAGTCTACGCTTTGATCGTTCCCTGGAAGACCAGTAGTAGTTTCCGATGCACATCTGGAGGCATTCTGTAATCTGTGGACTATCATAGTGTTGATGAAACACAGAAATTGCATCGGGATTGAATACCACAGTCACCATGCGCACTTTCCTCCACGGGAGGTATATCTCGAAGAGTCTACGATTTGATCGTTCCCCGGAAGACCAGTAGTAGTTTCCGATGCACATCCGGTGGCATTCTATAATCTGTGGACTATCAGAGTGTTGATGAAACACAGAACTTGCTTCGGGATTGAATACAACAGTCACCATCCGCACTTTCCTCCATGGCGGTAATGTCTGAAAATGTCCACGCTTTGATCGTTCCCTAGAAGACCAGTACTAGTTTCCGATGCACATCTGGTGGCATTCTCTAATCTGTGGTCTATCAGAGTGTTGATGAAACACAGAAATTGCATCGGGATTGAATACAACAGTCACCATGCGCACTTTCCTCCATGGGAGTAATGTCTCTAACAGTCTACGCTTGGACGTTCCCAGGAAGACCAGTAGTAGGTTCCGATGCACATCTGGAGGCATTCTGTAATCTGTGGAGTATCAGAGTGTTGATGAAGCACAGAAACTGCATCGGGATTGAATACAACAGTCACCATCCGCACCTTCCTCCATGGGAGTAATGTCTGAAACAGTCTACGCTTTGATCGTTTCCTGGAACACCAGTAGTAGTTTCTGATGCTCATCTCGTGGCATTCTGTAATCTGTGGACTATCAGAGTGTTGACGAAACACAGAATTTGCATCGGGATTGAATACAACAGTTACCATGTGCACTTTCCTCCATGGGAGTAATGTCTCAAACAGTCTACGCTTTGATCGTTCCCTGGAAGACCAGTAGTAGTTTCCGATGCACATCTGGAGGCATTCTGTTATCTGTGGACTATCAGAGTGTTGATGAAACACAGAAATTGCATCGGGATTGAATACAACAGTCTCCATGCGCAGTTTCCTCCATGGGAGTAATGTTTCAAACAGTCTACGCTTTGATCGTTCCCTGGAAGACCAGTAGTAGTTTCCGATGCACATCTGGAAACAATCTGTAATATGTGGACTATCAGAGTGTTAATGAAACACAGAAATTGCATCGGGATTGAATACAACAGTCTCCATGCGCAGTTTCCTCCATGGGAGTAATCTCTCAAACAGTCTACGCTTTGATCGTTCCCTGGAAGACCAGAAGTAGTTTCCGATGCTCATCTGGAGGCATTCTGTAATCTGTGGACTATCAGAGTGTTGATGGAACACAGAAATAGCATCGGGATTGAATACAACAGTCACCATGCGCACTTTCCTACACGGGAGTAATGTCTCAAACAGTCTACGATTTCATCGTTCCCTGGAAGACCAGTAGTAGTTTCCGATGCACATATGGTGGCATTCTGTAATCTGTGGACTATCAGAGTGTTGATGAAACACAGAAATTGTATCGGGATTGAATACAACAGTCATCATGCGCACTTTCCTCCACGGGAGTAACGTCTCCAACAGTCTACGATTTGATCGTTCCCTGGAAGACCAGTAGTTGTTTCCGAAGCACATCTGGTGGCTTTCTGTAATCTGTGGACTATCAGAGTGTTGATGAAACAAAGAAATTGCATCGTGATTGAATACAACAGTCATCATGCGCACTTTCCTCCACGGGAGTATGTCTCAAACAGTCTAAGTTTTGATCGTTCCCTGGAAGACCAGTGGTAGTTTCCGATGCACATCTGGTGGCATTCTGTAATCTGTGGACTATCAGAGTGTTGAAGAAACACAGAAATTGCATCGGGATTGATTACAACAGTCACCATGCGCACCTTCCTCCAAGGGAGTAATGTCTCCAAGAGTTTACGTTTTGATCGTTCCCTGGAAGACCAGTAGTAGTTTCCGATGCACATCTGGAGGCATTCTGTAATCTGTGGACTATCAGAGTGTTGATGAAACACAGAAATTACATCGGGATTGAATACAACAGTCACCATGCGCACTCTCCTCCATGTTAGTAATGTCTCAAACAGTCTACGCTTTGATCGTTCCCTGGAAGACCAGTGGTAGTTTCCAATTCACATCTGGAGGCATTCTGTAATCTGTGGACTATCAAAGTATTGATGAAACACAGAAATTACATCGGGATTATATACAATAGTCACCATGCGCACTTTCCTCCGTGGGAGTAATGACTGAAAACGTCCACACTTTGATCGTTTTCTGGAAGACCAGTAGTAGTTTCCGATGCACATCTGGTGGCATTCTGTAATCTGTGGACTATCAGAGTGTTGATGAAACACAGAAATTGCATCGGGATTGAATAAAACAGTCACCATGCGCACTTTCCTCAACGGGAGGTATGTCTCATACAGTCTACGCTTTGATCGTTACCTGGAAGACCAGTAGTAGTTTCCGATGCACATCTGGTGGCATTCTGTAATCTGTGGACTATCAGAGTGTTGATGAAACACAGAAATTGCATCGGGATTGAATAAAACAGTCACCATGCGCACTTTCCTCCACGGGAGTAATGTCTCAAACAGTCTACGCTTTGATCGTTACCTGGAAGACCAGTTGTAGTTTCCGATGCACATCTGGAGGCATTCTGAAATCTGTGGACTAACTGAGTGTTGATGAAACACAGAAATTGCATCGGGATTGAATACAAAAGTCACTATGCGCACTTTCCTCCGTGGGAGTAATGTCTCTAACAGTCTACGCTTGGACGTTCCCAGGAAGACCAGTAGTAGTTTCCGATGCACATCTGGAGGCATTCTGTAATCTGTGGACTATCAGAGTGTTGATGAAACACAGAAATTGCATCGGGATTGAATACAACGGTCACCATGCGCACTTTCCTCCATGGGAGTATTGTTTCAAATAGTCTACGCTTAGATCGTTCCCAGGAAGACCAGTAGTAGTTTCCGATGCACATCTGGGGGCATTCTGTAATCTGTGGAGTATCAGAGTGTTGATGAAACACAGAAATTGCATCGAGATTGATTACAACAGTCACCATGCGCACCTTCCTCCAAGGGAGTAATGTCTCAAAGAGTTTACGTTTTGATCCTTCCCTGGAAGACCAGTAGTAGTTTCCGATTCACATCTAATGGCATTCTGTAATCTGTGGACTATCAGAGTGTTGATGAAGCACAGAAATTGCATCGGGATTGAATACAACAGTCACCATGCGCACTCTCCTCCATGTTAGTAATGTCTCAAACAGTCTACGCTTTGATCGTTCCCTGGAAGACCAGTGGTAGTTTCCAATGCACATCTGGAGGCATTCTGTAATCTGTTGACTATCAGAGTGTTGATGAAACACAGAAATTGCATCGGGATTGAATACAACAGACATCATGTGCACTTTCCTCCACGGTAGTAATGTCTCAAACAGTCTACGCTTTGATCGTTCCCTGGAAGACCTGTAGTAGTTTCCGATGCACATCTGCTGGCATTCTGTAGTCTGTGGACTATCAGAGTGTTGATGAAACACAGAAATTGCATCGGGATGAATACAACAGTCACCATGCGCACTTTCCTGAACGGGAGTAATGTCTCAAACAGTCTACGGTTTGATCGTTCCCTGGGCGACCAGTGGTAGATTCCAATGCACATCTGGTGGCATTCTGTAATCTGTGGACTAACTGAGTGTTGATGAAACACAGAAATTGCATCGGGATTGAATACAACAGTCACCATGCGCACTCTCCTCCATGGGAGTAATGTCTCAAATAGTCTACGCTTAGATCGTTCCCAGGAAGACCAGTAGTAGTTTCCGATGCACATCTGGAGGCATTCTGAAATCTGTGGACTAACTGAGTGTTGATAAAACACAGAAATTGCATCGGGATTGAATACAACAGTCACTATGCGCACTTTCCTCCGTGGGAGTAATGTCTCTAACAGTCTACGCTTGGACGTTCCCAGGAAGACCAGTAGTAGTTTCCGATGCACATCTGGAGGCATTCTGTAATCTGTGGACTATCAGAGTGTTGATGAAACACAGGTTTTGCATCGGGATTGAATACAACGGTCCCCATGCGCACTTTCCTCCATGGGAGTATTGTTTCAAATAGTCTACGCTTAGATCGTTCCCAGGAAGACCAGTAGTAGTTTCCGATGCACATCTGGGGGCATTCTGTAATCTGTGGAGTATCAGAGTGTTGATGAAACACAGAAATTGCATCGGGATTGAATACAACAGTCACCATGCGCACTTTCCTCCGTGGGAGTAATGACTGAAACAGTCCAAACTTTGATCGTTTTCTGGAAGACCAGTAGTAGTTTCCGATGCACATCTGGTGGCATTCTGTAATATGTGGACTATCAGAGTGTTGATGAAACACAGAAATTGCATCGGGATTGAATACAACAGTCACCATGCGCACTTTCCTCCACGGGAGGTATGCCTCAAACAGTCTACGCTTTGATCGTTACCTGGAAGACCAGTAGTAGTTTCCGATGCACATCTGGTGGCATTCTGTAATCTGTTGACTATCAGAGAGTTGATGAAACACAGAAATTGCATCGGGATTGAATACAACAGACATCATGTGCACTTTCCTCCACGGGAGTAATGTCTCAAACAGTCTACGCTTTGATCGTTCCCTGGAAGACCTGTAGTAGTTTCCGATGCACATCTGGTGGCATTCTGTAGTCTGTGGACTATCAGAGTGTTGATGAAACACAGAAATTTCATCGGGATGAATACAACAGTCACCATGCGCACTTTCCTGAACGGGAGTAATGTCTCAAACAGTCTACGGTTTGATCGTTCCCTGGGCGCCCAGTGGTAGATTCTAATGCACATCTGGTGGCATTCTGTAATCTGTGGACTAACTGAGTGTTGATGAAACACAGAAATTGCATCGGGATTGAATACAACAGTCACCATGCGCACTCTCCTCCATGGGAGTAATGTCTCAAATAGTCTACGCTTAGATCGTTCCCAGGAAGACCAGTAGTAGTTTCCGATGCACATCTGGAGGCATTCTGTAATCTGTGGAGTATCAGAGTGTTGATGAAACACAGAAATTGCATCGGGATTGATTACAACAGTCACCATGCTCACCTTCCTCCAAGGGAGTAATGTCTCAAAGAGTTTACGTTTTGATCGTTCCCTGGAAGACCAGTAGTTGGTTCCGATGCACATCTGGAGGCATTCTGTAATCTGTGGAGCATCAGAGTGTTGATGAAACACAGAAATTGCATCGGGATTGAATACAACAGTCACTATGCGCAGTTTCCTCCATGGGAGTAATCTCTCTAACAGTCTACGCTTGGACGTTCTCAGGAAGACCAGTAGTAGTTTCCGATGCACATCTGGAGGCATTCTGTAATCTGTGGACTGTCAGAGTGTTGATGAAACACAGAAATTGCATCGGGATTGAATACAACAGTCACCATGCGCACTTTCCTCCATGGGAGTATTGTCTCAAATAGTCTACGCTTACATCGTTCCCAGGAAGACCAGTAGTAGTTTCCGATGCACATCTGGGGGCATTCTGTAATCTGTGGACTATCAGAGTGTTGATGAAACACAGAAATTGCATCGGGATTGAATACAACAGTCACCATGCGCACTTTCCTCCGTGGGAGTAATGACTGAAAAAGTCCACCCTTTGATCGATTTCTGGAAGACCAGTAGTAGTTTCCGATGCACATCTGGTGGCATTCTGTAATCTGTTGACTATCAGAGTGTTGATAACACACAGAGATAGCATCGGGATCGAATACAACAGTCACCATGTGCACTTTCCCCCACGGGAATAATGTCTCAAACAGTCTACGCTTTGATCGTTACCTGGAAGACCAGTAGTAGTTTCCGATGCACATCTGGAGGCATTCTGAAATCTGTGGACTAACTGAGTGTTGATGAAACACAGAAATTGCATCGGGATTGAATACAACAGTCACTATGCGCAGTTTCCTCCATGGGAGTAATGTCTCTAACAGTCTACGCTTGGACGTTCCCAGGAAGACCAGTAGTAGTTTCCGATGCACATCTGGAGGCCTTCTGTAATCTGTGGACTATCAGAGTGTTGATGAAACACAGAAATTGCAGCGGGATTGAATACAACAGTCACCATGCGCACTTTCCTCCATGGGAGTATTGTCTCAAATAGTCTACGCTTAGATCGTTCCCAGGAAGACCAGTAGTAGTTTCCGATGCACATCTGGGGGCATTCTGTAAACTGTGGAGTATCAGAATGTTGATGAAACAAAGAAATTGCATCGCGATTGATTAGAACAGTCACCATGCGCACCTTCCTCCAAGGGAGTAATGTCTCAAAATGTTTAAGTTTTGATCGTTCACTGGAAGACCAGTAGTTTTTTCCGATGCACATCTGGTGGCATTCTGAAATCTGTGGACTATCAGAGTGTTGATGAAACACAGAAATTGCATCGGGATTGAATACAACAGTCACAATGCGCACTTTCCTCCGTGGGAGTAATGACTGAAACAGTCCAGCCTTTGATCGTTTCCTGGAAGACCAGTAGTAGTTTCCGATGCACATCTGGTGGCATTCTGTAATCTGTGGACTATCAGAGTGTTGATGAAACACAGAAATTGCATCGGGATTGAATAAAACAGTCACCATGTGCACTTTCCTCCACCGGAAAAATGTCTCAAACAGTCTACGCTTTGATCGTTCAGTGGAAGACCAGTAGTAGCTTCTGATGCACATCTGGTGGCATTCCTTAATCTGTGGACTATCAGAGTGTTGATGAAACACCGAAATTGCATCGGGATTGAATACAACAGTCACCATGCGCAGTTTCCTCCATGTTAGTAATGTCTCAAACATTCTACGCTTTGATCGTTCCCTCTAAGAGCAGTGGTAGTTTCCAATGCACGTCTGGAGGCATTCTGTAATCTGTGGACTATCAGAGTGTTGATGAAACACAGAAATTGCATCGGGATTGAATACAACAGTCTCCATGCGCAGTTTCCTCCATGGGAGTAATGTTTCAAACAGTCTACGCTTTGATCGTTCCCTGGAAGACCAGTAGTAGTTTCCGATGCACATCTGGAAACAATCTGTAATATGTGGACTATCAGAGTGTTAATGAAACACAGAAATTGCATCGGGATTGAATACAACAGTCACCATGCGCACTTCCTCCATGGGAGTAATGTCTCTAACATTCTACGCTTTGATCGTTCCCTGGAAGGCCAGTAGTAGTTTACGATGCACATCTGGAAACAATCTGTAATATGTGGACTATCAGAGTGTTAATGAAACACAGAAATTGCATCGGGATTGAATACAACAGTCACCATGCGCACTTCCTCCATGGGAGTAATGTCTCTAACATTCTACGCTTTGATCGTTCCCTGGAAGACCAGTAGTAGTTTACGATGCACATCTGAAGGCTTTCCGTAATCTGTGGTTTGTCAGAGTGTTGATGAAACACAGAAATTGCATCGGGATTGAATACAACATTCACCATGCGCACTTTCCTCTGTGTGGAATAATGACTGAAACCGTCCACCCTTTGATCGTTCCCTGGAAGACCAGTAGTAGTTTCCGATGCACATCTGGTGGCATTCTGTAATCTGTGGACTATCAGAGTGTTGATGAAACACAGAGATTGCATCGGGATTGAATACAGCAGTCACCATGCGCACTCTCCTCCACGGGAGTAGTGTCTCATACAGTCTACGCTTTGATCGTTCCCTGGAAGACCAGTAGTAGTTTCCGATGCACATCTGGTGGCATTCTGTAGTCTGTGGACTATCAGAGTGTTGATGAAACACAGAAATTTCATCGGGATGAATACAACAGTCACCATGCGCACTATCCTGAACGGGAGTAATGTCTCAAACAGTCTACGGTTTGATCGTTCCCTGGAAGACCAGTAGTAGTTTCCAATGCACATCTGGAGGCATTCTGTAATCTGTGGACTATCAGAGTGTTGATGAAACACAGAAATTGCATCGGGATTGAACACAACAGTCACCATGCGCACTTTCCTCTGTGGGAATAATGACTGAAACAGTCCACCCTTTGATCGTTCCCTGGAAGACCAGTAGTAGTTTCAGATGCACATCTGGTGGCATTCTGTAATCTGTGGACTATCAGAGTGTTGATGAAACACAGAAATTGCATCGGGATTGAATAAAACAGTCACCATGCGCACTTTCCTCCACGGGAGGTATGTCTCAAACAGTCTACGCTTTGATCGTTCCCTGGAAGACCAGAAGTAGTTTCCGATGCTCATCTGGAGGCATTCTGTAATCTGTGGACTATCAGAGTGTTGATGGAACACAGAAATTGCATCGGGATAGAATACAACAGACACCATGCGCACTTTCCTCCACGGGAGTAATGCCTCAAACAGTATACGTTTTGATCGTTCCCTGGAAGACCAATAGTAGTTTCCGATGCACATCCGGTGGCATTCTGTAATCTGTGGCCTATCAGAGTGTTGATGAAACACAGAGATTGCATCGGGATTGAATTCAGCAGTCACCATGCGCACTTTCCTCAACGGGAGTGTTGTCTCAGACAGTCTATGCTTTGATCGTTCCCTGGAAGACCAGTAGTAGTTTCCGATGCATATCTGGTGGCATTCCTTAATCTGCGGACCATCAGAGTGTTGATGAAACACAGAAATTGTATCCGGATTGAATACAACAGTCACAATGCGCTCTTTCCACCATTGGAGTAATGTCTCAAATAGTTTACGCTTAGATCGTTCCCAGGAAGATCAGTAGTAGTTTCCGATGCACATCTGGAGACATTCTGTAATCTGTGGAGTATCAGAGTGTTGATGAAACACAGAAATTGCATAGGGATTGAATACAACAGTCACCATACGCACCTTCTTCCAAGGGATTGATGTCTCAAAGAGATTACGCTTTGATCGTTCCCTGGAAGACCAGTAGTAGTTTCCGATGCACATCTGGAAGCATTCTGTAATCTGTGTACTATCAGAGTGTTGATGAAACACAGAAATTGCATCGGGATTGAATACAACAGTCACCATGCGCACTTGCTTCCATGTTAGTAATGTCTCAAACAGTCTACGCTTTGATCGTTCCCTGGAAGACCATTGGTAGTATCCAATGCACATCTGGAGGCATTCTGTAATCTGTGGACTATCAAAGTGTTGATGAAACACAGAAATTGCATCGGGATTGTATACAACAGTCACCATGCGCACTTTCCTCCATGGCAGTAATGACTGAAAAAGTCCACCCCTTGATCGTTTTCTGGAAGATCAGTAGTAGTTTCCGATGCACATCTGGTGGCATTCTGTAATCTGTGGACTATCAGAGTGTTGATGAAACACAGAAATTGCATCGGGATTGAATAAAAGAGTCACCATGCGCACTTTCCTCCACGGGAGGTATGTCTCAAACAGTCTACGCTTTGATCGTTACCTGGAAGACCAGTAGTAGTTTCCGATGCACATCTGGTGGCATTCTGTAATCTGTTGACTATCAGAGTGTTGATGAAACACAGAAATTACATCGGGATTGAATACAACAGTCACTATGAGCACTTTCCTCCTCGGGAGTAATGTCTCAAACAGTCTACGCTTTGATCGTTCCCTGGAAGACCTGTAGTAGTTTCCGATGCACATCTGGTGGCATTCTGTAGTCTGTGGACTATCAGAGTGTTGATGAGACACAGAAATTTCATCGGGATGAATACAACAGTCACCATGCGCACTTTCCTGAACGGGAGTAATGTCTCAAACAGTCTACGGTTTGATCGTTCCCTGGAAGACCAGTAGTAGTTTCTGATGCACATCTGGAGGCATTCTGTAATCTGCGGACTATCAGAGTGTTGATGAAACACAGACATTGCATCGGGATTGAATACAGTAGTCACCATGCGCACTTTCCTCTGTGGGAATAATGACTGAAACAGTCCACCCTTTGATCATTCCCTGGAAGACCAGTAGTAGTTTCCGATGCACATCTGGTGGCATTCCTTAATCTGTGGACTATCAGAGTGTTGATGAAACACAGAGATTGCATCGGGATTGAATTCAGCAGTCACCATGCGCACTTTCCTCCACGGGAGTGTTGTCTCAAACAGTCTACGCTTTGATCGTTCCCTGGAAGACCAGTAGTAGTTTCCGATGCACATCTGGTGGCATTCCTTAATCTGTGGACTATCAGAGTGTTGATGAAACACAGAAATTGCATCGGGATTGAATACAACAGTCACCATGCGCACTCTCCTCCATGTTAGTAATGTCTCAAACAGTCTACGCTTTGATCATTCTCTGGAAGACCAGTGGTAGTTTCCAATGCACATCTGGAGGCATTCTGTAATCTGTGGACTATCAGAGTTTTGAAGAAACACAGAAATTGCATCGGGATGGAATACAACAGTCACCATGCGCACTTTCCTCTGTGGGAATAATGACTGAAACAGTCCACCCTTTGATCGTTCCCTGGAAGACCAGTAGTAGTTTCCGATGCACATCTGGTGGCATTCTGTAATCTGTGGACTATCAGAGTGTTGATGAAACACAGAAATTGCATCGGGATTGAATAAAACAGTCACCATGTGCACTTTCCTCCACGGGAGGTATGTCTCAAACAGTCTACGCTTTGATCGTTACCTGGAAGACCAGTAGTAGTTTCCGATGCACATCTGGAGGCATTCTGAAATCTGTGACTAACTGAGTGTTGATGAAACACAGAAATTGCATCGGGATTGAATACAACAGTCACTATGCGCAGTTTCCTCCATGAGAGTAATGTCTCTAACAGTCTACTCTTGGACGTTCCCAGGAAGACCAGTAGTAGTTTCCGATGCACATCTGGTGGCATTCTGTAATCTGTGGACTATCAGAGTGTTGATTGAACACAGAAATTGCATCGGGATTTAATACAACAGTCACCATGCTCACTTTCCTCCATGGGAGTATTGTCTCAAATAGTCTACGCTTAGATCGTTCCCAGGAAGACCAGTAGTAGTTTCCGATGCACATCTGGGGGCATTCTGTAATCTGTGGAGTATCAGAGTGTTGATGAAACACAGAAATTCCATCGGGATTGATTACAACAGTCACCATGCGCACCTTCCTCCAAGGGAGTAATGTCTCAAAAAGTTTACGTTTTGATCGTTCCCTGGAAGACCAGTAGTAGTTTCCGATGCACATCTGGTGGCATTCTGTAATCTGTGGACTATCAGAGTGTTGATGAAACACAGAAATTGCATCGGGATTGAATACATAAGTCACCATGCGCACTTTCCTCCGTGGGAGTAATGACTGAAACAGTCCACCCTTTGATCGTTTCCTGAAAGACCAGTAGTAGTTTCCGATGCACATCTGGTGGCATTCTGTAATCTGTGGACTATCAGATTGTTGATGAAACACAGAAATTGCATCGGGATTGAATACAACAGTCACCATGCGCACTTTACTCCACGGGAGGTATGTCTCAAACAGTCTACGCTTTGATCGTTACCTGGAAGACCAGTAGTAGTTTCCGATGCAAATCTGGTGGCATTCTGTAGTCTGTGGACTATCAGAGTGTTGATGAAACACAGAAATTTCATCGGGATGAATACAACAGTCACCATGCGCACTTTCCTGAACGGGAGTAATGTCTCAAACAGTCTACGGTTTGATCGTTCCCAGGAAGACCAGTAGCAGTTTCCGATGCACATCTGGTGGCATTCTGTAATCTGTGGACTTTCAGAGTGTTGATGAAACACAGAGATTGCATCGGGATTGAATACAGCAGTCACCATGCGCACTTTCCTCCACCGGAGTAATGTCTCAAACAGTCTACGCTTTGATCGTTCCCTGGAAGACCAGTAGTAGTTTCCGATGCACATCTGGTGGCATTCCTTAATCTGTGGACTATCAGAGTGTTGATGAAACACCGAAATTGCATCGGGATTGAATACAACAGTCACCATGCGTACTTTCCTCCATGTTAGTAATGTCTCAAACATTCTACGCTTTGATCGTTCCCTGGAAGACCAGTGGTAGTTTCCAATGCACATCTGGAGGCATTCTGTAATCTGTGGACTATCTGAGTGTTGATGAAACACAGAAATTTTATCGGGATGAATACAACAGTCACCATGCGCACTTTCCTGTACGGGAGTAATGTCTCAAACAGTCTACGGTTTGATCGTTCCCTGGAAGACCAGTAGTAGTTTCCGATGCACATCTGGAGGCATTCTGTAATCTGTGGACTATCAGAGTGTTGATGAAACACAGAAATTGCATCGGGATTGAATGCAACAGTCACCATGCGCACTTGCTTCCATGTTAGTAATGTCTCAAACAGTCTACGCTTTGATCGTTCCCTGGAAGACCATTGGTAGTATCCAATGCACATCTGGTGGCATTCTGTAATCTGTGGACTATCAAAGTGTTGATGATACACAGAAATTGCATCGGGATTGAATAAAACAGTCACCATGCTTACTTTCCTCCACAGAGGTATGTCTCAAACAGTCTACGCTTTGATCGTTACCTGGAAGACCAGTAGTAGTTTCCGATGCACATCTGGTGGCATTCTGTAATCTGTTGACTATCAGAGTGTTGATGAAACACAGAAATTACATCGGGATTGAATACAACAGTCACTATGCGCACTTTCCTCCACGGGAGTAATGTCTCAAACAGTCTACGCTTTGATTGTTCCCTGGAAGACCTGTAGTAGTTTCCGATGCACATCTGGTGGCATTCTGTAGTCTGTGGACTATCAGAGTGTTGATGAGACACAGAAATTTCATCGGGTTGAATACAACAGTCACCATGCGCACTTTCCTGAACGGGAGTAATGTCTCAAACAGTATACGGTTTGATCGTTCCCTGGAAGACCAGTAGTAGTTTCCGATGCACATCTGGAGGCATTCTGTAATCTGTGGACTATCAGAGTGTTGATGAAACACAGAGATATCATCGGGATTGAATACAGCAGACACCATGCGCACTTTCCTCCACCGGAGTAATGTCTCAAATAGTCTACGCTTTGATCGTTCCCTGGAAGACCAGTAGTAGTTTCCGATGCACATCTGGTGGCATTCCTTAATCTGTGGACTATCAGAGTGTTGATGAAACACAGAAATTGCATCGGGATTGAATACAACAGTCACCATGCGCACTTTCCTCTGTGGGAATAATGACTGAAACAGTCCACCCTTTGATCGTTCCCTAGAAGACCAGTAGTAGTTTCCGATGCACATCTGGTGGCATTCTGTAATCTGTGGACTATCAGAGTGTTGATGAAACACAGAAATTGCATCGGGATTGAATACAACAGTCACCATGCGCACTTACCTAAAGGGGAGTAACGTCTCCAACAGACTACGATTTGATCGTTCCCTGGAAGACCAGAAGTAGTTTCCGATGCTCATCTGGAGGCATTCTGTAATCTGTGGACTATCAGAGTGTTGATGGAACAGAGAATTTGCATCGGGATTGAATACAACAGACACCATGAGCACTTTCCTCGACGGGAGTAATGTCTCAAACAGTCTACGTTTTGATCGTTCCCTGGAAGACCAGTAGTAGTTTCCGATGCAGATCTGGTGGCATTCTGTAATCTGTGGACTATCAGAGTGTTGATGAAACACAGAAATTGCATCGGAATTGAATACAACAGTCACCATGCGCACTTTCCTCCACGGGAGTAAGGTCCCAAACGGTCTACGCTTTGATCGTTCCCTGGCAGACCAGTAGTAGTTTCCGATGCACGTCTGGTGGCATCCTTTAATCTGTGGACTATCAGAGTGTTGATGAAACTCAGAAATTGCATCGGAATTGAATACAACAGTCACCATGCGCACTTTCCTCCACGGGAGTAATGTCTCAAACAGTCTACGCTTTGATCGTTACCTGGAAGACCAGTAGTAGTTTCCAATGCACATCTGCTGGCATTCCTTAATCTGTGGTCTATCAGAGTGTTGATGAAACACAGAGATTACATCGGGATTGAATTCAGCAGTCACCATGCGCACTTTCCTCCATGGGAGTGTTGTCTCAAACAGTCTATGCTTCGATCGTTCCCTGGAAGACCAGTAGTAGTTTCCGATGCACATCTCGAGGCATTCTGTAATCTGAGGACTATCAGAGTGTTGATGAAACATAGAAATTGTATCCGGATTGAATACAGCAGTCACCATGCGCACTTTAATCCATGGGAGTAATGTCTCAAGTAGTCTACGCTTTGATCGTTCCCAGGAAGCCCAGTAGTAGTTTCCGATGCACATCTGGAGACATTCTGTAATCTGTGGTGTATCAGAGTGTTGATGAAACACAGAAATTGCATAGGGATTGAATACAACAGTCACCATACGCACCTTCCTCCAAGGGAGTAATGTCTCAAAGAGTTTACGCTTTGATCGTTCCCTGGAAGACCAGTAGTAGTTTACGATGCACATCTGGAGGCATTCTATAATCTGTGTACTATCAGAGTGTTGATGAAACACAGATATTGCATCGGGATTGAATACAACAGTCACCATGCGCACTTGCTTCCATGTTAGTAATGTCTCAGTCAACGCTTTGAACGTTCCCTGGAAGACCATTGGTAGTATATAATGCACATATGGAGGCATTCTGTAATCTGTGGACTATCAAAGTATTGATGAAACACAGAAATTGCATCGGGATTGAATACAACAGTCACCATGCGCACTTTCCTCCATGGGAGTAATGACTGAAACAGTCCACCCTTTGATCGTTTTCTGGAAGACCAGTAGTAGTTTCCGATGCACATCTGGTGGCACTCTATAATCTGCGGACTATCAGAGTGTTGATGAAACACAGAAATTGTATCGGGATTGAATAAAAGTCACCATGCGCACTTTCTTCCATGTTAGTAATGTCTCAAACAGTCTACGCTTTGATCATTCCCTGGAAGACCAGTGGTAGTTTCCAATGCACATCTGGAGGCATTCTGTAATCTGTGGACTATCAGAGTTTTGATGAAACACAGAAATTGCATCGGGATTGAATACAACAGTCACCATGCGCACTTTCCTCTGTGGGAATAATGACTGAAACAGTCCACCCTTTGATCGTTCCCTAGAAGACCAGTAGTAGTTTCCGATGCACATCTGGTGGCATTCTGTAATCTGTGGACTATCAGAGTGTTGATGAAACACAGAAATTGCATTGGGATTGAATACAACAGTCACCATGCGCACTTACCTAAAGGGGAGTAACGTCTCCAACAGACTACGATTTGATCGTTCCCTGGAAGACCAGAAGTAGTTTCCGATGCTAATCTGGAGGCATTCTGTAATCTGTGGACTATCAGAGTGTTGATGGAACAGAGAAGTTGCATCGGGATTGAATACAACAGACACCATGCGCACTTTCCTCCACGGGAGTAATGTCTCAAAGAGTCTACGTTTTGATCGTTCCCTGGAAGACCAGTAGTAGTTTCCGATGCAGATCTGGTGGCATTCTGTAATCTGTGGACTATCAGAGTGTTGATGAAACACAGAAATTGCATCGGAATTGAATACAACAGTCACCATGCGCACTTTCCTCCACGGGAGTAAGGTCCCAAACGGTCTACGCTTTGATCGTTCCCTGGCAGACCAGTAGTAGTTTCCGATGCACGTCTGGTGGCATCCTTTAATCTGTGGACTATCAGAGTGTTGATGAAACTCAGAAATTGCATCGGAATTGAATACAACAGTCACCATGCGCACTTTCCTCCACGGGAGTAATGTCTCAAACAGTCTACGGTTTGATCGTTCCCTGGAAGACCAATAGTAGTTTCCGATACACATCTGGTGGCATTCTGTAATCTGTGGACTATCAGAGTGTTGATGAAACACAGAGATTGCATCGGGATTGAATACAGCAGTCACCATGCGCAATCTCCTCCACGGGAGTAATGTCTCAAACAGTCTACGCTTTGATCGTTACCTGGAAGACCAGTAGTAGTTTCCGATGCACATCTGCTGGCATTCCTTAATCTGTGGACTATCAGAGTGTTGATGAAACACAGAGATTGCATCGGGTTTGAATTCAGCAGTCACCATGCGCACTTTCCTCCACGGGAGTGTTGTCTCAAACAGTCTATGCTTTGATCGTTCCCTGGAAGACCAGTAGTAGTTTCCGATGCACATCTCGAGGCATTCTGTAATCTGAGGACTATCAGAGTGTTGATGAAACATAGAAATTGTATCCGGATTGAATACAACAGTCACCATGCGCACTTTCCTCCATGGGAGTAATGTCTCAAGTAGTCTACGCTTTGATCGTTCCCAGGAAGCCCAGTAGAAGTTTCCGATGCACATCTGGAGGCATTCTATAATCTGTGTACTATCAGAGTGTTGATGAAACACAGAAATTGCATCGGGATTGAATACAACAGTCACCATGCGCACTTGCTTCCATGTTAGTAATGTCTCAAACAGTCTACGCTTTGAACGTTCCCTGGAAGACCATTGGTAGTATCCAATGCACATATGGAGGCATTCTGTAATCTGATGACTATCAAAGTGTAGATGAAACACAGAAATTGCATCGGGATTGAATACAACAGTCACCATGCGCACTTTCCTCCATGGGAGTAATGACTGAAATAGTCCACCCTTTGATCGTTTTCTGGAAGACCAGTAGTAGTTTCCGATGCACATCTGGTGGCATTCTATAATCTGCGGACTATCAGAGTGTTGATGAAACACAGAAATTGTATCGGGATTGAATAAAAGTCACCATGCGCACTTTCCTCCACGGGAGGTATGTCTCAAACAGTCTACGTTTTGATCGTTACCTGGAAGACCAGTAGTAGTTTCCGATGCACATCTGGTGACATTCTGTAATCTGTTGACTATCAGAGTGTTGATGAAACACAGAAATTGCATCGGGATTAAATACAACAGTCACTATGCGCACTTTCCTCCACGGGAGTAATGTCTCAAACAGTCTACGCTTTGATCGTTCCCTGGAAGACCTGTAGTAGTTTCCGATGCACATCTGGAGGCATTCTGAAATCTGTGGACTATCTGAGTGTTGATGAAACACAGAAATTGCATCGGGATTGAATACAACAGTCACCATGCGCACTTTCCTCCATGGGAGGTATGTCTCAAACAGTCTACGCTTTGATCGTTCCCTGGAAGACCAGAAGTAGTTTCCGATGCTCATCTGGTGGTATTCTGTAATCTGTGGACTATCAGAGTGTTGATGAAACACAGAAATTGCATTGGGATTGAATACAACAGTCACCATGCGCACTTACCTAAAGGGGAGTAACGTCTCCAACAGACTACGATTTGATCGTTCCCTGGAAGACCAGAAGTAGTTTCCGATGCTCATCTGGAGGCATTCTGTAATCTGTGGACTATCAGAGTGTTGATGGAACAGAGAATTTGCATCGGGATTGAATACAACAGACACCATGCGCACTTTCCTCCACGGGAGTAATGTCTCAAACAGTCTACGTTTTGATCGTTCCCTGGAAGACCAGTAGTAGTTTCCGATGCAGATCTGGTGGCATTCTGTAATCTGTGGACTATCAGAGTGTTGATGAAACACAGAAATTGCATCGGAATTGAATACAACAGTCACCATGCGCACTTTCCTCCACGGGAGTAAGGTCCCAAACGGTCTACGCTTTGATCGTTCCCTGGCAGACCAGTAGTAGTTTCCGATGCACGTCTGGTGGCATCCTTTAATCTGTGGACTATCAGAGTGTTGATGAAACTCAGAAATTGCATCGGAATTGAATACAACAGTCACCATGCGCACTTTCCTCCACGGGAGTAATGTCTCAAACAGTCTACGGTTTGATCGTTCCCTGGAAGACCAATAGTAGTTTCCGATGCACATCTGGTGGCATTCTGTAATCTGTGGACTATCAGAGTGTTGATGAAACACAGAGATTGCATCGGGATTGAATACAGCAGTCACCATGCGCACTCTCCTCCACGGGAGTAATGTCTCAAACAGTCTACGCTTTGATCGTTACCTGGAAGACCAGTAGTAGTTTCCGATGCACATCTGCTGGCATTCCTTAATCTGTGGACTATCAGAGTGTTGATGAAACACAGAGATTGCATCGGGATTGAATTCAGCAGTCACCATGCGCACTTTCCTCCACGGGAGTAATGTCTCAAACAGTCTACGGTTTGATCGTTCCCTGGAAGACCAATAGTAGTTTCCGATGCACATCTGGTGGCATTCTGTAATCTGTGGACTATCAGAGTGTTGATGAAACACAGAGATTGCATCGGGATTGAATACAGCAGTCACCATGCGCACTCTCCTTCACGGGAGTAATGTCTCAAACAGTCTACGCTTTGATCGTTACCTGGAAGACCAGTAGTAGTTTCCGATGCACATCTGCTGGCATTCCTTAATCTGTGGACTATCAGAGTGTTGATGAAACACAGAGATTGCATCGGGATTGAATTCAGCAGTCACCATGCGCACTTTCCTCCACGGGAGTGTTGTCTCAAACAGTCTATGCTTTGATCGTTCCCTGGAAGACCAGTAGTAGTTTCCGATGCACATCTCGAGGCATTCTGTAATCTGAGGACTATCAGAGTGTTGATGAAACATAGAAATTGTATCCGGATTGAATACAACAGTCACCATGCGCACTTTCCTCCATGGGAGTAATGTCTCAAACAGTCTACGCTTAGATCGTTCCCAGGAAGACCAATAGTAGTTTCCGATGCACATCTGGAGGCATTCTGTAATCTGTGGACTATCAGAGTGGTGATGAAACACAGAAATTGCATCGGGATTGAATACAACAGTCACCATGCGCACTTGCTTCCATGTTAGTAATGTCTCAAACAGTCTACGCTTTGAACGTTCCCTGGAAGACCATTGGTAGTATCCAATGCACATATGGAGGCATTCTGTAATCTGTGGACTATCAAAGTGTTGATGAAACACAGAAATTGCATCGGGATTGAATACAACAGTCACCATGCGCACTTTCCTCCATGGGAGTAATGACTGAAACAGTCCACCCTTTAATCGTTTTCTGGAAGACCAGTAGTAGTTTCCGATGCACATCTGGTGGCATTCTATAATCTGCGGACTATCAGAGTGTTGATGAAACACAGAAATTGTATCGGGATTGAATAAAAGTCACCATGCGCACTTTCGTCCACGGGAGGTATGTCTCAAACAGTCTACGCTTTGATCGTTACCTGGAAGACCAGTAGTAGTTTCCGATGCACATCTGGCGACATTCTGTAATCTGTTGACTATCAGAGTGTTGATGAAACACAGAAATTGCATCGGGATTAAATACAACAGTCACTATGCGCACTTTCCTCCACGGGAGTAATGTCTCAAACAGTCTACGCTTTGATCGTTCCCTGGAAGACCTGTAGTAGTTTCCGATGCACATCTGGAGGCATTCTGAAATCTGTGGACTAACTGAGTGTTGATGAAACACAGAGATTGCATCGGGATTGAATACAACAGTCACCATGCGCACTTTCCTCCATGGGAGGTATGTCTCAAACAGTCTACGCTTTGATCGTTCCCTGGAAGACCAGAAGTAGTTTCCGATGCTCATCTGGTTGCATTCTGTAATCTGTGGACTATCAGAATGTTGATGGAACACAGATATTGCATCGGGATTGAATACAACAGTCACCATGCGCACTTTCCTCAACGGGAGTAATATCTCAAACAGTCTACGATTTGATCGTTTCCTAGAAGACCAGTAATAGTTTCCGATGCACATATGGTGGCATTCTGTAATCTGTGGACTATCAGAGTGTTGATGAAACACAGAAATTGCATCGGGATTGAATACAACAGTCACCATGCACACTTTCCACCAGGGGAGGAACGTCTCCAACAGACTACGATTTGATCGTTCCCTGGAAGACCAGTAGTAGTTTCCGATGCACATCTTGTGGCATTCTGTAATCAGTGGACTATCAGAGTGTTGATGAAACACAGAAATTGCATCGGAATTGAATACAACAGTCACCATGCGCACTTTCCTCCACGGGAGTAGGGTCCCAAACGGTCTACGTTTTGATCGTTCCCTGGAAGACCAGTAGTAGTTTCTGATGCACGTCTGGTGGCATTCTGTAATCTGTGGACTATCAGAGTGTTGATGAAACACAGAAATTGCTTCGGAATTGAATACAGCAGTCACCATGCCCACTTTCCTCCACGGGAGTGTTGTCTCAAACAGTCTATGCTTTGATCGTTCCCTGAAAGACCAGTAGTAGTTTCCGATGCACATCTGGTGGCATTCCTTAATCTGTGGACCATCAGAGTGTTGATGAAACACAGAAATTGTATCCGGATTGAATACAACAGTCACTATGCGCACTTTCCTCCATGGGAGTAATCTCTCAAATAGTCTACGCTTAGATCGTTCCCAGGAAAACCAGTAGTAGTTTCCTATGCACATCTGGAGACATTCTGTAATCTGTGGAGTATCAGAGTGTTGATGAAACACAGAAATTGCATAGGGATTGAATACAACAGTCACAATGCGCATTTTCCTCCATGTGAGTAATGACTGAAACAGTCCACCCTTCGATCGTTTTCTGGAAGACCAGTAGTAGTTTACGATGCACATCTGGTGGCATTCTATAATCTGCGGACTATCAAAGTGTTGATGAAACACAGAAATTGTATCGGGATTGAATAAAAGCCACCATGCGCACTTTCCTCCACGGCAGGTATGTCTCAAACAGTCTACGCTTTGATCGTTACCTGGAAGACCAGTAGTAGTTTCCGATGCACATCTGGTGACATTCTGAAATCTGTTGACTATCAGAGTGTTGATGAAACACAGAAATTGCATCGGGATTGAATACAACAGTCACTATGCGCACTTTCCTCCACGGGAGTAATGTCTCAAACAGTCTACGCTTTGATCGTTCCCTGGAAGACCTGTAGTAGTTTCCGATGCACATCTGGAGGCATTCTGAAATCTGTGGACTAACTGAGTGTTGATGAAACACAGAAATTGCATCGGGATTGAATACAAGAGTCACCATGCGCACTTTCCTCCATGGGAGGTATGTCTCAAACAGTCTACGCTTTGATCGTTCCCTGGAAGACCAGAAGTAGTTTCCGATGCTCATCTGGAGGCATTCTGTAATCTGTGGACTATCAGAGTGTTGATGGAACACAGAAATTGCATCGGGATTGAATACAACAGTGACCATGCGCACTTTCCTAAACGGGAGTAATATCTCAAACAGTCTACGATTTGATCGTTTCCTGGAAGACCAGTAGTAGTTTCCGATGCACATATGGTGGCATTCTGTAATCTGTGGACTATCAGAGTGTGAAGAAACACAGAAATTGCATCGGGATTGAATACAACAGTCACCATGCGCACTTTCCACCAGGGGAGTAACGTCTCCAACAGACTACGATTTGATCGTTCCCTGGAAGACCAGTAGTAGTTTCCGATGCACATCTGGTGGCATTCTGTAATCAGTGGACTATCAGAGTGTTGATGAAACACAGAAATTGCATCACAATTGAATACAACAGTCACCATGCGCACTTTCCTCCACGAGAGTAAGGTCCCAAACGGTCTACGTTTTGATCGTTCCCTGGAAGACCAGTAGTAGTTTCTGATGCACGTCTGGTGGCATTCTTTAATCTGTGGACTGTCAGAGTGTTGATGAAACACAGAAATTGCATCGGAATTGAATACAACAGTCACCATGCGCACTTTCCTAAACGGGAGTAATGTCTCAAACAGTCTACGGTTTGATCGTTCCCTGGAAGACCAATAGTAGTTTCCGATGCAGATCTGGTGGCATTCTGTAATCTGTGGACTATCAGAGTGTTGATGATACACAGAGATTGCATCGGGATTGAATACAGCAGTCACCATGCGCACTCTCCTCCATGGGAGTAATGTCTCAAACAGTCTACGCTTTGATCCTTACCTGGAAGACCAGTAGTAGTTTCCGATGCACATCTGCTGGCATTCATTAATCTGTGGACTATCAGAGTGTTGATGAAACACAGAGATTGCATCGGGATTGAATACAGCAGTCACCATGCGCACTTTCCTCCAGGGGAGTGTTGTCTCAAACAGTCTATGCTATGATCGTTCCCTGAAAGACCAGTAGTAGTTTCCGATGCACATCTGGTGGCATTCCTTAATCTGTGGACCATCAGAGTGTTGATGAAACACAGAAATTGTATCCGGATTGAATACAACAGTCACTATGCGAACTTTCCTCCATGGGAGTAATGTCTCAAATAGTTTACGTTTAGATCGTTCCCAGGAAAACCAGTAGTAGTTTCCTATGCACATCTGGAGACATTCTGTAATCTGAGGAGTATCAGAGTGTTGATGAAACACAGAAATTGTATAGGGATTGAATACAACAGTCACCATGCGCACCTTCCTCCAAGGGAGTAATGTCTCAAAGAGTTTACGCTTTGATCGTTCCCTGGAAGACCAGTAGTAGTTTCCGATGCACATCTGGAGGCATTGTGTATTCTGTGTACTATCAGAGTGTTGATGAAACACAGAAGTTGCATCGGGATTGATTACAACAGTCACCATGCGCACTTTCCTCCATGTGAGTAATGACTGAAACAGTCCACCCTTCGATCGTTTTCTGGAAGACCAGTAGTAGTTTACGATGCACATCTGGTGGCATTCTATAATCTGCGGACTATCAAAGTGTTGATGAAACACAGAAATTGTATCGGGATTGAATAAAAGTAACCATGCGCACTTTCCTCCACGGGAGGTATGTCTCAAACAGTCTACGATTTGATCGTTACCTGGAAGACCAGTAGTAGTTTCCGATGCACATCTGGTGACATTCTGTAATCTGTTGACTATCAGAATGTTGATGAAACACAGAAATTGCATCGGGATTGAATACAACAGCCACTATGCGCACTTTCCTCCACGGGAGTAATGTCTCAAACAGTCTACGCTTTGATCGTTCCCTGGAAGACCTGTAGTAGTTTCCGAAGCACATCTGGAGGCATTCTGAAATCTGTGGACTAACTGAGTGTTGATGAAACACAGAAATTGCATCGGGATTGAATACAACAGTCACCATGCGCACTTTCCTCCATGGGAGGTATGTCTCAAACAGTCTACGCTTTGATCGTTCCCTGGAAGACCAGAAGTAGTTTCCGATGCTCATCTGGAGGCATTCTGTAATCTGTGGACTATCAGAGTGTTGATGGAACACAGAAATTGCATCGGGATTGAATACAACAGTGACCATGCGCAATTTCCTAAATGGGAGTAATACCTCAAACAGTCTACGATTTGATCGTTTCCTGGAAGACCAGTAGTAGTTTCCGATGCACATATGGTGGCATTCTGTAATCTGTGGACTATCAGAGTGTTGATGAAACACAGAAATTGCATCGGGATTGAATACAACAGTCACCATGCGCACTTTCCACCAGGGGAGTAACGTCTCCAACAGACTACGATTTGATCGTTCCCTGGAAGACCAGTAGTAGTTTCCGATGCACATCTGGTGGCATTCTGTAATCAGTGGACTATCAGAGTGTTGATGAAACACAGAAATTGCATCACAATTGAATACAACAGTCACCATGCGCACTTTCCTCCACTGGAGTAAGGTCCCAAACGGTCTACGTTTTGATCGTTCCCTGGAAGACCAGTAGTAGTTTCTGATGCACGTCTGGTGGCATTCTTTAATCTGTGGACTGTCAGAGTGTTGATGAAACACAGAAATTGCATCGGAATTGAATACAACAGTCACCATGCGCACTTTCCTAAACGGGAGTAATGTCTCAAACAGTCTACGGTTTGATCGTTCCCTGGAAGACCAATAGTAGTTTCCGATGCACATCTGGTGGCATTCTGTAATCTGTGGACTATCAGAGTGTTGATGATACACAGAGATTGCATCGGGATTGAATGCAGCAGTCACCATGCGCATTCTCCTCCATGGGAGTAATGTCTCAAACAGTCTACGCTTTGATCCTTACCTGGAAGACCAGTAGTAGTTTCCGATGCACATCTGCTGGCATTCATTAATCTGTGGACTATCAGAGTGTTGATGAAACACAGAGATTGCATCGAGATTGAATACAGCAGTCACCATGCGCACTTTCCTCCAGGGGAGTGTTGTCTCAAACAGTCTATGCTATGATCGTTCCCTGAAAGACCAGTAGTAGTTTCCGATGCACATCTGGTGGCATTCCTTAATCTGTGGACCATCAGAGTGTTGATGAAACACAGAAATTGTATCCGGATTGAATACAACAGTCACTATGCGAACTTTCCTCCATGGGAGTAATGTCTCAAATAGTTTACGTTTAGATCGTTCCCACGAAAACCAGTAGTAGTTTCCTATGCACATCTGGAGACATTCTGTAATCTGAGGAGTATCAGAGTGTTGATGAAACACAGAAATTGCATAGGGATTGAATACAACAGTCACCATGCGCACCTTCCTCCAAGGGAGTAATGTCTCAAAGAGTTTACGCTTTGATCGTTCCCTGGAAGACCAGTAGTAGTTTCCGATGCACATCTGGAGGCATTGTGTAATCTGTGTACTATCAGAGTGTTGATGAAACACAGAAATTGCATCGGGATTGATTACAACAGTCACCATGCGCACTTGCCTCCATGTTAGTAATGTCTCAAACAGTCTACGCTTTGATCGTTCCCTGGAAGACCATTGGTAGTTTCCAATGCACATCTGGAGGCATTCTGTAATCAGTGGACAATCAGAGTGTTGATGAAACACAGAAATTGCATCGGGATCGAATACTACAGTCACCATGCGCACTTTCCTCCATGGGAGTAATGACTGAAACAGTCCACCCTTTGATCGTTCCCTGGAAGACCAGTAGTAGTTTCCGATGCACATCTGCTGGCATTCTGTAATCTATGGGCTATCAGAGTGTTGATGAAACTCAATAATTGCATCGGGATTAAATAAAACAGTCACCATGCGCACATTCCTCCACCGGAGGTATGTCTCAAACAGTCTACGCTTCGATCGTTACCTGGAAGACCAGTAGTAGTTTCCGATGCACATTTGGTGGCATTCTGTAATCTGTTGACTATCAGAGTGTTGATGACACACAGAGATTGCATCGGGATCGAATACAACAGTCACCATGCGCTCTTTCCTCCACGGGAGTAATGTCTGAAACAGTCCATGCTTTGATCGTTACTTGGATGACCAGTAGTAGTTTCCGATGCACATCTGGAGACATTCTGTAATCTGTGGAGTATCAGAGTGTTGATGAAACACAGAAATTGCATCGGGATTGAAATCAACAGTCACCATGCGCACTTTCCTCCATGGGAGTAATGACTGAAACAGTCCACACTTTGATCGTTCCCTCGAAGACCAGTAGTAGTTTCCGATGCACATCTGGTGTCATTCTGTAATCTGTGGACTATCAGAGTGTTGATGAAACACAGAAATTGCATCGGGATTGAATAAAACAGTCACCATGCGCACTTCCCTCCACGGGAGGTATGTCTCAAACAGTCTCCGTTTTGATCGTTACCTGGATGACCAGTAGTAGTTCCGATGCACATCTGGTGGCATTCTGTAATCTGTTAACTATCTGAGTGTTGATGAAACACAGAAATTACATCGGGATTGAATACAACAGTCTCCATGCGCACTTTCCTCCATGGGAGTAATTTCTCTAACAGTCTACGCTTAGACGTTCATAGGAAGACCAGTAGTAGTTTCCGATGCACATCTGGAGGCATTCTGTAATCTGTGGACTATCAGAGTGTTGATGAAACACAGAAATTGCATCGGGATTGAATACAACAGTCGCCATGCGTACTCTCCTCCATGTTAATAATGTCTCAAACAGTCTACGCTTTGATCGTTCCCTGGAAGACCAGTGGCAGTTTCCAATGCACATCTTTAGGCATTCTGTAATCTGTGGACTATCAAAGTGTTGATGAAACACAGAAATTGCATTGGGATTGAATACAACTGTCACCATGCGCGCCTCCCTCCATGGGAGTAATGTCTCAAACAGTCTACGCTTTGATCGTTCCCTGGAAGACCAGTAGTAGTTTCCGATGCAAATCTGGTATCATTCTGTAATCTGTTGACTATCAGAGTGTTGATGAAAGACAGAAATTGCATCGGGATTGAATACAACAGTCACCATGCGCACTTTCCTCCATGGGAGTAAAGTCTCTAACGGTCTACGCTTTGATCGTTCCATGGAAGAGCAGTAGTAGTTTCATTTGCAGATCTGGATTCAATCTGTTATCTGTGGACTATCAGAGTGTTGATGAAACACAGAAATTTCATCGGGATTGAATACAACAGTCACCATCCGCATATTCCTCCATGGGTGTAATGTCTGAAACAGTCTACGCTTTGATCGTTCCCTGGAAGACCAGTAGTAGTTTCCGATGCACATCTGGAGGCATTCTGTAATCTGTGGACTATCAGAGTGTTGATGAAACACAGAAATTGCATCGGGATTGAATACAACAGTCGCCATGCGCACTCTCCTCCATGTTAATAATGTCTCAAACAGTCTACGCTTTGATCGTTCCCTGGAAGACCAGTGGCAGTTTCCAATGCACATCTTTAGGCATTCTGTAATCTGTGGACTATCAAAGTGTTGATGAAACACAGAAATTGCATTGGGATTGAATACAACAATCACCATGTGCACTTTCCTCCGTGGGAGTAATGACTGTAAAAGTCCATCCTTTGATCGTTCCCTGGAAGACCAGTAGTAGTTACCGATGCACATCTGGTGGCATTCTGTAATCTGTGGACTATCAGAGTGTTGATGAAACACAGAAATTGCATCGGGATTGAATAAAACAGTCACCATACGCACTTTCCTCCACGGGAGGTATGTCTCAAAGAGGCTACGCTTTGATCGTTACCTCGAAAACCAGTAGTAGTTAACGATGCACACCTGGTTACATTCTGTAGTCTGTGGACTATCAGAGTGTTGATGAAACCCAGAAATTTTTTTCGGAATGAATAAAACAGTCACCATGCGCACTTTCCTAAACGGGAGTAATGTCTCAAACAGTCTACGGTTTGATCGTTCCCTGGAAGACAAGTAGTAGTTTCCGATGCACATCTGGTGGCATTCTGTAATCTGTGGACTATCAGAGTGTTGATGAAACACAGAAATTGCATCTGGATTGAATACAACAGTCACTATGCGCACTTTCCATAATGGGAGTAATGTCTCAAATAGTCTAAGCTTAGATCGTTCCCTGGATGACCAGTAGTATTTTCCGATGCACATCAGGAGGCATTCTGAAATCTGTGGAGTATCAGAGTGTTGACGAAACACAGAAATTGCATCGGGATTGAATACAACAATTACCATGCGCACCTTCCTCCATGGGAGTAATGTCTCAAACAGTCTACGCTTTGATCGGTCCCTGGAAGACCAGTAGTAGTTTCCGATGCACAATTGGTGGCATTCTGTAATCTGTAAACTATCAGACTGTTGATGAAACACACAGATTGCATCGGGATTGAATACAGCAGTCACCATGCGCAGTCTCTTCCACGGCAGTAATGTCTCAAACAGTCTACGCTTTGATCGTTCCCTGGAAGACCAGTAGTAGTTTCCGATGCACATCTGGTGGCATTCTGTAATCTGTGGACTATCAGAGTGTTGATGAAACACAGATATTGCATCGGGATTGAATAAAACAGTCACCATGCGCACTTCCCTCCGCGGGAGGTATGTCTCAAACAGTCTACGCTTTGATCGTTACCTGGAATACCAGTAGTAGTTTCCGATGCACATCTGGTGGCATTCTGTAATCTGTTGACTATCAGAGTGTTGATGAAACACAGAAATTGCATCGGGATTGAATACAACAGTCTCCATGCGCACTTTCCTCCATGGGAGTAATTTCTCTAACAGTCTACGCTTAGACGTTCATAGGAAGACCAGTAGCAGTTTCCCATGCACATCTGGAGGCATTCTGTAATCTGTGGAGTATCAGAGTGTTGATGAAACACAGAAACTGCATCGGGATTGAATACAACTGTCAACATGCGCACCTCCCTCCATGGGAGTAATGTCTCAAACAGTCTACGCTTTGATCGTTCCCTGGAAGACCAGTAGTAGTTTCCGATGCACATCTGGTGGCATTCTGTAATCTGTGGACTATCAGACTGATGATGAAACACAGAGATTGCATCGGGATTGAATACAGCAGTCACCATGCGCACTCTCCTCCTCGGGAGTAATGTCTCAAACAGTCTACGCTTTGATCGTTCCCTGGAAGACCAGTAGTAGTTTCCGATGCACATCTGGAGGGATTCTGAAATCTGTGGACTAACTGGGTGTTGATGAAACACAGAAATTGCATCGGGATTGATTAAAACAGTCACCATAAGCACTTTCCTCCAAGGGAGGTATGTCTCAAACATTCTACGCTTTGATCGTTACCTGGAAGACCAGTAGTAGTTTCCGATGCTAATCTGGTGGCATTCTGTAATCTGTTGACTATCAGATTGAGGATGAAACACAGAAATTGCATCGGGATTGAATACAACAGTCACCATGCGCACTTTCCTCCACGGGAGTAATGCCTCAAACAGTCTACGCTTTGATCGTTCCCTGGAAAACCAGTAGCAGTTTCCGATGCATATCTGTTGGCATCCTGTAATATGTGGACTATCAGAGTTTTGATGACACACAGAAATTGCATCGGGATTGAATACAACAGTCACCATGCGCACATTCCACCACGGGAGTAATGTCTCAAACAGTCT
Organism: Schistocerca gregaria; assembly: GCF_023897955.1. Lineage (NCBI taxonomy): Eukaryota > Metazoa > Arthropoda > Insecta > Orthoptera > Acrididae > Schistocerca > Schistocerca gregaria. Next base: position 14,505,942 of record NC_064929.1, on the reverse strand, counting down.
ACGATTTGATCGTCCCCTGGAAGACCAGTAGTAGTTGCCGATGCAAATCTGGAGGCATTCTGAAATCTGTGGACTAACTGAGTGTTGATGAAACACAGAAATGCATTGGGATTGAATACAACAGTCTCCATGCGCAGTTTCCACCATGGGAGTAAAGTCTCTAACAGTCTACGTCTGGACGTTCATAGGAAGACCAGTAGTAGTTTCCGATGCACATGTGGAGGCATTCTGTAATCTGTGTAGTATCAGAGTGTTGATGAAACACAGAAACTGCATCGGGATTGAATACAACAGTCACCATGCGCACCTTCCTCCATGGGAGTAGTCTCCCAAACAGTCTACGCTTTGATCGTTCCCTGGAAGACCAGTAGTAGTTTCCGATGCACATCTGGAGGCATTCTGAAATCTGTGGACTAACTGAGTGTTGATGAAACACAGAAATTGCATCGGGATTGAATATAACAGTCACCATGCGCACTTTCCTCCATGGGAGTAAAGTCTCTAACGGTCTACGCTTTGATCGTTCCATGGAAGAGCAGTAGTAGTTTCATTTGCAGATCTGGATTCAATCTGTTATCTGTGGACTATCAGAGTGTTGATGAAACACAGAAATTTCATCGGGATTGAATACAACAGTCACCATCCGCATATTCCTCCATGGGTGTAATGTCAGAAACAGTCTACGCTTTGATCGTTCCCTGGAAGACCAGTAGTAGTTTCCGATGCACATCTGGAGGCATTCTGTAATCTGTGGACTATCAGAGTGTTGATGAAACACAGAAATTGCATCGGGATTGAATACAACAGTCGCCATGCGCACTCTCCTCCATGTTAATAATGTCTCAAACAGTCTACGCTTTGATCGTTCCCTGGAAGACCAGTGGCAGTTTCCAATGCACATCTTTAGGCATTCTGTAATCTGTGGACTATCAAAGTGTTGTTGAAACACAGAAATTGCATTGGGATTGAATACAACAGTCACCATGTGCACTTTCCTCCGTGGGAGTAATGACTGTAAAAGTCCATCCTTTGATCGTTCCCTGGAAGACCAGTAGTAGTTACCGATGCACATCTGGTGGCATTCTGTAATCTGTGGACTATCAGAGTGTTGATGAAACACAGAAATTGCATCGGGATTGAATAAAACAGTCAACATGCGCACTTTCCTCCACGGGAGGTATGTCTCAAAGAGTCTACGCTTTGATCGTTACCTCGAAAACCAGTAGTAGTTACCGATGCACACCTGGTTACATTCTGTAGTCTGTGGACTATCAGAGTGTTGATGAAACCCAGAAATTTTTTTCGGAATGAATAAAACAGTCACCATGCGCACTTTCCTAAACGGGAGTAATGTCTCAAACAGTCTACGGTTTGATCGTTCCCTGGAAGACAAGTAGTAGTTTCCGATGCACATCTGGTGGCATTCTGTAATCTGTGGACTATCAGAGTGTTGATGAAACACAGAAATTGCATCTGGATTGAATACAACAGTCACTATGCGCACTTTCCATAATGGGAGTAATGTCTCAAATAGTCTAAGCTTAGATCGTTCCCTGGATGACCAGTAGTATTTTCCGATGCACATCAGGAGGCATTCTGAAATCTGTGGAGTATCAGAGTGTTGACGAAACACAGAAATTGCATCGGGATTGAATACAACAGTCACCATGCGCACCTTCCTCCAAGGGAGTAATGTCTCAAAGAGTTTACGCTTTGATCGTTCCCTGGAAGACCAGTAGTAGTTTCCGATGCACATCTGGTGGCATTCTGTAATCTGTGGACTACAGAGTGTTGATGAAACACAGAAATTCCATCGTGATTTAATACAACAGTCACCATGAGCACTTTCCTCCATGTTAGTAATGTCTCAAACACTCTATGCTTTGATCGTTCCCTGGAAGACCAGTGGTAATTTCCAATGCACATCTGCAGGCATTCTGTAATCTGAGGACTATCAGAGTGTTGATGAAACACAGAAACTGCATCGGGATTGAATACAACAGTCACCATGCGCACCTTCCTCCATGGGAGTAATGTCTCAAACAGTCTACGCTTTGATCGTTCCCTGGAAAACCAGTAGTAGTTTCCGATGCACAATTGGTGGCATTCTGTAATCTGTAAACTATCAGACTGTTGATGAAACACACAGATTGCATCGGGATTGAATACAGCAGTCACCATGCGCAGTCTCTTCCACGGCAGTAATGTCTCAAACAGTCTACGCTTTGATCGTTCCCTGGAAGACCAGTAGTAGTTTCCGATGCACATCTGGTGGCATTCTGTAATCTGTGGACTATCAGAGTGTTGATGAAACACAGAAATTGCATCGGGATTGAATACAACAGTCTCCATGCGCACTTTCCTCCATGGGAGTAATTTCTCTAACAGTCTACGCTTAGACGTTCATAGGAAGACCAGTAGCAGTTTCCCATGCACATCTGGAGGCATTCTGTAATCTGTGGAGTATCAGAGTGTTGATGAAACACAGAAACTGCATCGGGATTGAATACAACTGTCAACATGCGCACCTCCCTCCATGGGAGTAATGTCTCAAACAGTCTACGCTTTGATCGTTCCCTGGAAGACCAGTAGTAGTTTCCGATGCACATCTGGTGGCATTCTGTAATCTGTGGACTATCAGACTGATGATGAAACACAGAGATTGCATCGGGATTGAATACAGCAGTCACCATGCGCACTCTCCTCCTCGGGAGTAATGTCTCAAACAGTCTACGCTTTGATCGTTCCCTGGAAGACCAGTAGTAGTTTCCGATGCACATCTGGAGGGATTCTGAAATCTGTGGACTAACTGGGTGTTGATGAAACACAGAAATTGCATCGGGATTGATTAAAACAGTCACCATAAGCACTTTCCTCCACGGGAGGTATGTCTCAAACATTCTACGCTTTGATCGTTACCTGGAAGACCAGTAGTAGTTTCCGATGCTAATCTGGTGGCATTCTGTAATCTGTTGACTATCAGATTGAGGATGAAACACAGAAATTGCATCGGGATTGAATACAACAGTCACCATGCGCACTTTCCTCCATGGGAGTAATGCCTCAATCAGTCTACGCTTTGATCGTTCCCTGGAAAACCAGTAGCAGTTTCCGATGCATATCTGTTGGCATTCTGTAATATGTGGACTATCAGAGTTTTGATGACACACAGAAATTGCATCGGGATTGAATACAACAGTCACCATGCGCACATTCCACCACGGGAGTAATGTCTCAAACAGTCTACGATTTGTTCGTCCCCTGGAAGACCAGTAGTAGTTGCCGATGCAAATCTGGAGGCATTCTGAAATCTGTGGACTAACTGAGTGTTGATGAAACACAGAAATGCATTGGGATTGAATACAACAGTCTCCATGCGCAGTTTCCACCATGGGAGTAAAGTCTCTAACAGTCTACGTCTGGACGTTCATAGGAAGACCAGTAGTAGTTTCCGATGCACATGTGGAGGCATTCTGTAATCTGTGTAGTATCAGAGTGTTGATGAAACACAGAAACTGCATCGGGATTGAATACAACAGTCACCATGCGCACCTTCCTCCATGGGAGTAGTATCCCAAACAGTCTACGCTTTGATCGTTCCCTGGAAGACCAGTAGTAGTTTCCGATGCACATCTGGAGGCATTCTGAAATCTGTGGACTAACTGAGTGTTGATGAAACACAGAAATTGCATCGGGATTGAATATAACAGTCACCATGCGCACTTTCCTCCATGGGAGTAATGTCTCTAACAGTCTAGCCTTGGACGTTCCCAGGAAGACCAGTAGTAGGTTCCGATGCACATCTGGAGGCATTCTGTAATCTGTGGAGTATCAGAGTGTTGATGAAACAGAGAAACTGCATCGGGATTGAATACAACATTTACCATGCGCAACTTCCTCAGTGGGAGTAATGTCTCAAACAGTCTACGCTTTGATCGTTCCCTGGAAGACCAGTAGTAGTTCCCGATGCACATCTGGAGGGATTCTGAAATCTGTGGACTAACTGAGTGTTGATGAAACACAGAAATTGCATCGGGATTGAATAAAACAGTCACCATGAGCACTTTCCTCCACGGGAGGTATGTCTCAAACAGTCTACGCTTTGATCGGTACCTGGAAGACCAGTAGTAGTTTCCGATGCAAATGTGGTGGCATTCTGTAATCTGTTGACTATCAGAGTGTTGATGAAACACAGAAATTGCATCGGGATTGAATACAACAGTCACCATGCGCACTTGCCTCCACGGGAGTAATGTCTCAAACAGTCTACGCTTTGATTGTTCCCTGGAAAACCAATAGTAGTTTCGGATGCATATCTGGTGGCATTCTGTAATATGTGGACTATCAGAGTGTTGATGAAACACAGAAATTGCATCGGGATTGAATAGAACAGTCACCATGCGCACTTTCCTCCACGGGAGTAATGTCTCAAACAGTCTACGCTTTGATCGTCCCCTGGAAGACCAGTAGTAGTTTCCGATGCAAATCTGGAGGCATTCTGAAATCTGTGGACTAACTGAGTGTTGATGAAACACAGAAATTGCATCAGGATTGAATACAACAGTCACCATGCGCACTTTCCTCCATGGGAGTAATGTCTCTAACAGTCTAGGTTTGGACTTTCCCAGGAAGACCAGTAGTAGGTTCCGATGCACATCTGGAGGCATTCTGAAATCTGTGGACTAACTGAGTGTTGATGAAACACAGAAATTGCATCGGGATTGAATACAACAGTCGCCATGCGCACTCTCCTCCATGTTAATAATGTCTCAAACAGTCTACGCTTTGATCGTTCCCTGGAAGACCAGTGGCAGTTTCCAATGCACATCTTTAGGCATTCTGTAATCTGTGGACTATCAAAGTGTTGATGAAACACAGAAATTGCATTGGGATTGAATACAACAGTCACCATGTGCACTTTCCTCCGTGGGAGTAATGACTGTAAAAGTCCATCCTTTGATCGTTCCCTGGAAGACCAGTAGTAGTTACCGATGCACATCTGGTGGCATTCTGTAATCTGTGGACTATCAGAGTGTTGATGAAACACAGAAATTGCATCGGGATTGAATAAAACAGTCACCATGCGCACTTTCCTAAACGGGAGTAATGTCACAAACAGTCTACGGTTTGATCGTTCCCTGGAAGACAAGTAGTAGTTTCCGATGCACATCTGGTGGCATTCTGTAATCTGTGGACTATCAGAGTGTTGATGAAACACAGAAATTGCATCTGGATTGAATACAACAGTCACTATGCGCACTTTCCATAATGGGAGTAATGTCTCAAATAGTCTAAGCTTAGATCGTTCCCTGGATGACCAGTAGTATTTTCCGATGCACATCTGGAGGCATTCTGAAATCTGTGGAGTATCAGAGTGTTGACGAATCACAGAAATTGCATCGGGATTGAATACAACAGTTACCATGCGCACCTTCCTCCAAGGGAGTAATGTCTCAAAGAGTTTACGCTTTGATCGTTCCCTGGAAGACCAGTAGTAGTTTCCGATGCACATCTGGTGGCATTCTGTAATCTGTGGACTACAGAGTGTTGATGAAACACAGAAATTCCATCGTGATTCAATACAACAGTCACCATGAGCACTTTCGTCCATGTTAGTAATGTCTCAAACACTCTATGCTTTGATCGTTCCCTGGAAGACCAGTGGTAATTTCCAATGCACATCTGCAGGCATTCTGTAATCTGAGGACTATCAGAGTGTTGATGAAACACAGAAACTGCATCGGGATTGAATACAACAGTCACCATGCGCACCTTCCTCCATGGGAGTAATGTCTCAAACAGTCTACGCTTTGATCGTTCCCTGGAAGACCAGTAGTAGTTTCCGATGCACAATTGGTGGCATTCTGTAATCTGTAAACTATCAGACTGTTGATGAAACACACAGATTGCATCGGGATTGAATACAGCAGTTACCATGCGCAGTCTCTTCCACGGCAGCAATGTCTCAAACAGTCTACGCTTTGATCGTTCCCTGGAAGACCAGTAGTAGTTTCCGATGCACATCTGGTGGCATTCTGTAATCTGTGGACTATCAGAGTGTTGATGAAACACAGAAATTGCATCGGGATTGAATAAAACAGTCACCATGCGCACTTCCCTCCGCGGGAGGTATGTCTCAAACAGTCTACGCTTTGATCGTTACCTGGAATACCAGTAGTAATTTCCGATGCACATCTGGTGGCATTCTGTAACCTGTTGACTATCAGAGTGTTGATGAAACACAGAAATTGCATCGGGATTGAATACAACAGTCTCCATGCGCACTTTCCTCCATGGGAGTAATTTCTCTAACAGTCTACGCTTAGACGTTCATAGGAAGACCAGTAGCAGTTTCCCATGCACATCTGGAGGCATTCTGTAATCTGTGGAGTATCAGAGTGTTGATGAAACACAGAAACTGCATCGGGATTGAATACAACTGTCAACATGCGCACCTCCCTCCATGGGAGTAATGTCTCAAACAGTCTACGCTTTGATCGTTCCCTGGAAGACCAGAAGTAGTTTCCGATGCACATCTGGTGGCATTCTGTAATCTGTGGACTATCAGACTGTTGATGAAACACAGAGATTGCATCGGGATAGAATACAGCAGTCACCATGCGCACTCTCCTCCTCGGGAGTATTGTCTCAAAGAGTCAACGCTTTGATCGTTCCCTGGAAGACCAGTAGTAGTTTCCGATGCACATCTGGAGGGATTCTGAAATCTGTGGACTAACTGGGTGTTGATGAAACACAGAAATTGCATCGGGATTGATTAAAACAGTCACCATAAGCACTTTCCTCCACGGGAGGTATGTCCCAAACATTCTACGCTTTGATCGTTACCTGGAAGACCAGTAGTAGTTTCCGATGCTAATCTGGTGGCATTCTGTAATCTGTTGACTATCAGATTGGTGATGAAACACAGAAATTGCATCGGGATTGAATACAACAGTCACCATGCGCACTTTCCTCCACGGGAGTAATGCCTCAAACAGTCTACGCTTTGATCGTTCCCTGGAAAACCAGTAGCAGTTTCCGATGCATATCTGGTGGCATTCTGTAATATGTGGACTATCAGAGTTTTGATGACACACAGAAATTGCATCGGGATTGAATACAACAGTCACCATGCGCACATTCCACCACGGGAGTAATGTCTCAAACAGTCTACGATTTGATCGTCCCCTGGAAGACCAGTAGTAGTTGCCGATGCAAATCTGGAGGCAATCTGAAATCTGTGGACTAACTGAGTGTTGATGAAACACAGAAATGCATTGGGATTGAATACAACAGTCTCCATGCGCAGTTTCCACCATGGGAGTAAAGTCTCTAACAGTCTACGTCTGGACGTTCATAGGAAGACCAGTAGTAGTTTCCGATGCACATGTGGAGGCATTCTGTAATCTGTGTAGTATCAGAGTGTTGATGAAACACAGAAACTGCATCGGGATTGAATACAACAGTCACCATGCGCACCTTCCTCCATGGGAGTACTATCCCAAACAGTCTACGCTTTGATCGTTCCCTGGAAGACCAGTAGTAGTTTCCGATGCAAATGTGGTGGCATTCTGTAATCTGTTGACTATCAGAGTGTTGATGAAACACAGAAATTGCATCGGGATTGAATACAACAGTCACCATGCGCACTTGCCTCCACGGGAGTAATGTCTCAAACAGTCTACGCTTTGATTGTTCCCTGGAAAACCAATAGTAGTTTCGGATGCATATCTGGTGGCATTCTGTAATATGTGGACTATCAGAGTGTTGATGAAACACAGAAATTGCATCGGGATTGAATAGAACAGTCACCATGCGCACTTTCCTCCACGGGAGTAATGTCCCAAACAGTCTACGCTTTGATCGTCCCCTGGAAGACCAGTAGTAGTTTCCGATGCAAATCTGGAGGCATTCTGAAATCTGTGGACTAACTGAGTGTTGATGAAACACAGAAATTGCATCAGGATTGAATACAACAGTCACCATGCGCACTTTCCTCCATGGGAGTAATGTCTCTAACAGTCTAGGTTTGGACTTTCCCAGGAAGACCAGTAGTAGGTTCCGATGCACATCTGGAGGCATTCTGTAATCTGTGGAGTATCAGAGTGTTGATGAAAAACAGAAACTGCATCGGGATTGAATACAACATTCACCATGCGCACCTTCCTCAATGGGAGTAATGTCTCAAACAGTCTACGCTTTGATCGTTCCCTGGAAGACCAGTAGTAGTTTCCGATGCACATCTGGAGGGATTCTGAAATCTGTGGACTAACTGAGTGTTGATGAAACTCAGAAATTGCATTGGGATTGAATACAACAGTCTCCATGCGCACTTTCCAAGATGGGAGTAATGTCTCTAACAGTCTACGTTTGGACGTTCATAGGAAGACCAGTAGTAGTTTCCGATGCACATCAGCAGGCATTCTGTAATCTGTGGATTATCAGGGTGTTGATGAAACACAGACATTGCATCGGGATTGAATACAACAGTCACCATGCGCACTTTCCTCCATGGGAGTAAAGTCTCTAACGGTCTACGCTTTCATCGTTCCATGGAAGAGCAGTACTAGTTTCAGATGCAGTTCTGGATTCAATCTGTTATCTGTGGACTATCAGAGTGTTGATGAAACACAGAAATTTCATCGGGATTGAATACAACAGTCACCATCCGCATATTCCTCCATGGGTGTAATGTCTGAAACAGTCTACGCTTTGATCGTTCCCTGGAAGACCAGAAGTAGTTTCCAATGCACAATTGGAGACATTCTGTAATCTGTGGACCTTATAAATGTTGATGAAACACAGAAATTGCAACGGGAGTGAATACAACAGTCACCATGCGCACTTTCCTCCACGGGAGTAATGTCTCAAACAGTCTACGCTTCGATCGTTCCCTGGAAGACCAGTAGTAGTTTCCAAAGCACATCTGGTGGCATTCTGTATTCTGAACAATATCAGCGTGTAGATGAAACAAAGAAATTGCATCGGGATTGAATACAACAGTCACCATGCGCACTTTCATCCATGGGAGTAATGTCTCAAATAGTCTACGCATAGATCGTTCCCAGGAAGACCAGAAGTAGTTTCCGATGCACATCTGGAGGCATTCTGTAATCTGTGGAGTATGAGAGTGTTGATGAAAAACAGAAATAGCATCGGGATTGATTACAACAGTCACCATGCGCACCTTCCTCCAAGGGAGTAATGTCTCAAAGAGTTTACGTGTTGATCGTTCCCTGGAAGACCAGTATTAGTTTCCGATGCACAACTGGAGGCATTCTGTAATCTGTGGACTATCAGAGTGTTGATGAAACACAGAAATTGCATCGGGATTGAATACAACAGTCGCCATGCCCCCTCTCCTCCATGTTAGTAATGTCTCATACAGTCTACGCTTTGATCGTTCCCTGGAAGACCAGTGCTAGTTTCCAATGCACATCTTTAGGCATTCTGTAATCTGTGGACTATCAAAGTGTTGATGAAACACAGAAATTGCATCGGGATTGAATACAACAGTCACCATGTGCACTTTCCTCCGTGGGAGTAATGACTGTAAAAGTCCACCCTTTGATCGTTCCCTGGAAGACCACTAGTAGCTACCGATGCACATCTGGTGGCATTCTGTAATCTGTGGACTATCAGAGTGTTGATGAAACACAGAAATTGCATCGGGATTGAGTAAAATAGTCACCATGCGCACTTTCCTCCACGGGAGGTATGTCTCAAAGAGTCTACGCTTTGATCGTTACCTCAAAAACCAGTAGTAGTTTCCGATGCACATCTGGTGGCATTCTGTAGTCTGTGGACTATCAGAGTGTTGATGAAACACAGAGATTGCATCGGGATTGAATACAGCAGTCACCATGCGCACTCTCCTCCACGGGAGTAATGCCTCAAACAGTCTACGCTTCGATCGTTCCCTGGAAGACCAGTAGTAGTTTCCAAAGCACATCTGGTGGCATTCTGTATTCTGAACAATATCAGCGTGTAGATGAAACAAAGAAATTGCATCGGGATTGAATACAACATTCACCATGCGCACCTTCCTCAATGGGAGTAATGTCTCAAACAGTCTACGCTTTGATCGTTACCTGGAAGACCAGTAGTAGTTTCCGATGCACATCTGGAGGCATTCTGAAATCTGTGGACTAACTGAGTGTTGATGAAACACAGAAATTGCATCGGGATTGAATACAACGTTTACCATGCGCACTTTCCTAGATGGGAGGTATGTCTCTAACAGTCTACGTTTGGACGTTCATAGGAAGACCAGTAGTAGTTTCCGATGCACATCAGCAGGCATTCTGTAATCTGTGGACTATCAGGGTGTTCATGAAACACAGAAATTGCATCGGGATTGAATACAACAGTCACCATGCGCACTTTCCTCCACGGGAGTAATGTCTCAAACAGTCTACGCTTCTATCGTTCCCTGGAAGAGCAGTAGTAGTTTCCAAAGCACATCTGGTGGCATTCTGTATTCTGAACAATATCAGCGTGTAGATGAAACAAAGAAATTGCATCGGGATTGAATACAACAGTCACCATGCGCACTTTCATCCATGGGAGTAATGTCTAAAATAGTCTACGCTTAGATCGTTCCCAGGAAGACCAGTAGTAGTTTCCGATGCACATCTGGAGGCATTCTGTAATCTGTGGAGTATGAGAGTGTTGATGAAAAACAGAACTAGCATCGGGATTGATTACAACAGTCACCATGCGCACCTTCCTCCAAGGGAGTAATGTCTCAAGAGTTTACGTTTTGATCGTTCCCTGGAAGACCAGTAGTAGTTTCCGATGCACAACCGGAGGCATTCTGTAATCTGTGGACTATCAGAGTGTTGATGAAACACAGAAATTGCATCGGGATTGAATACAACGGTCGCCATGCCCACTCTCCTCCATGTTAGTAATGTCTCAAACAGTCTACGCTTTGATCGTTCCCTGGAAGACCAGTGGTAGTTTCCAATGCACATCTTTAGGCATTCTGTAATCTGTGGACTATCAAAGTGTTGATGAAACACAGAAATTGCATCGGGATTTAATACAACAGTCACCATGTGCACTTTCCTCCGTGGGAGTAATGACTGTAAAAGTCCACCCTTTGATCGTTCCCTGGAAGACCAGTACTAGTTACCGATGCACATCTGGTGGCATTCTGTAATCTGTGGACTATCAGAGTGTTGATGAAACACAGAAATTGCATCGGGATTGAATAAAACAGTCACCATGCGCAATTTCCTCCACGGGAGGTATGTCTCAAAGAGTCTACGCTTTGATCGTTACCTCGAAAACCAGTAGTAGTTTCCGATGCACATCTGGTGGCATTCTGTAGTCTGTGGACTATCAGAGTGTTGATGAAACACAGAGATTGCATCGGGATTGAATACAACAGTCGCTATGCCCCCTCTCCTCCATGTTAGTAATGTCTCAAAGAGTCTACGCTTTGATCGTTCCCTGGAAGACCAGTGGTAGTTTCCAATGCACATCTTTAGGCATTCTGTATTCTGAACAATATCAGCGTGTACATGAAACAAAGAAATTGCATTGGGATTGAATACAACATTCACCATGCGCACCTTCCTCAGTGGGAGTAATGTCTCAAACAGTCTACGCTTTGATCGTTCCCTGGAAGACCAGTAGTAGTTTCCGATGCACATCTGGAGGGATTCTGAAATCTGTGGACTAACTAAGTGTTGATGAAACTCAGAAATTGCATTGGGATTGAATACAACAGTCTCCATGCGCACTTTCCAAGATGGGAGTAATGTCTCTAACAGTCTACGTTTGGACGTTCATAGGAAGACCAGTAGTAGTTTCCGATGCACATCAGCAGGCATTCTGTAATCTGTGGACTATCAGGGTGTTGATGAAACACAGAAATTGCATCGCGATTGAATACAACAGTCACCATGCGCACTTTCCTCCATGGGAGTAAAGTCTCTAACGGTCTACGCTTTCATCGTTCCATGGAAGAGCAGTAGTAGTTTCAGATGCAGATCTGGATTCAATCTGTTATCTGTGGACTATCAGAGTGTTGATGAAACACAGAAATTTCATCGGGATTGAATACAACAGTCACCATCCGCATATTCCTCCATGGGTGTAATGTCTGAAACAGTCTACGCTTTGATCGTTCCCTGGAAGACCAGTAGTAGTTTCCAATGCACAATTGGAGACATTCTGTAATCTGTGGACCTTATAAATGTTGATGAAACACAGAAATTGCAACGGGAGTGAATACAACAGTCACCATGCGCACTTTCCTCCACGGGAGTAATGTCTCAAACAGTCTACGCTTCGATCGTTCCCTGGAAGACCAGTAGTAGTTTCCAAAGCACATCTGGTGGCATTCTGTATTCTGAACAATATCAGCGTGTAGATGAAACAAAGAAATTGCATCGGGATTGATTACAACAGTCACCATGCGCACTTTCATCCATGGGAGTAATGTCTCAAATAGTCTACGCTTAGATCGTTCCCAGGAAGACCAGAAGTAGTTTCCGATGCACATCTGGAGGCATTCTGTAATCTGTGGAGTATGAGAGTGTTGATGAAAAACAGAAATAGCATCGGGATTGATTACAACAGTCACCATGCGCACCTTCCTCCAAGGGAGTAATGTCTCAAAGAGTTTACGTGTTGATCGTTCCCTGGAAGACCAGTAGTAGTTTCCGATGCACAACTGGAGGCATTCTGTAATCTGTGGACTATCAGAGTGTTGATGAAACACAGAAATTGCATCGGGATTGAATACAACAGTCGCTATGCCCCCTCTCCTCCATGTTAGTAATGTCTCAAAGAGTCTACGCTTTGATCGTTCCCTGGAAGACCAGTGGTAGTTTCCAATGCACATCTTTAGGCATTCTGTAATCTGTGGACTATCAAAGTGTTGATGAAACACAGAAATTGCATCGGGATTGAATACAACAGTCACCATGTGCACTTTCCTCCGTGGGAGTAATGAGTGTAAAAGTCCACCCTTTGATCGTTCCCTGGAAGACCAGTAGTAGCTACCGATGCACATCTTGTGGCATTCTGTAATCTGTGGACTATCAGAGTGTTGATGAAACACAGAAATTGCATCGGGATTGAGTAAAACAGTCACCATGCGCACTTTCCTCCACGGGAGGTATGTCTCAAAGAGTCTACGTTTTGATCGTTACCTCAAAAACCAGTAGTAGTTTCCGATGCACATCTGGTGGCATTCTGTAGTCTGTGGACTATCAGAGTGTTGATGAAACACAGACATTGCATCGGGATTGAATACAGCAGTCACCATGCGCACTCTCCTCCACGGGAGTAATGCCTCAAACAGTCTACGCTTCGATCGTTCCCTGGAAGACCAGTAGTAGTTTCCAAAGCACATCTGGTGGCATTCTGTATTCTGAACAATATCAGCGTGTAGATGAAACAAAGAAATTGCATCGGGATTGAATACAACATTCACCATGCGCACCTTCCTCAATGGGAGTAATGTCTCAAACAGTCTACGCTTTGATCGTTACCTGGAAGACCAGTAGTAGTCTCCGATGCACATCTGGAGGCATTCTGAAATCTGTGGACTAACTGAGTGTTGATGAAACACAGAAATTGCATCGGGATTGAATATAACAGTCACCATGCGCACTTTCCTCCATGGGAGTAATGTCTCTAACAGTCTAGCCTTGGACGTTCCCACGAAGACCAGTAGTAGGTTCCGATGCACATCTGGAGGCATTCTGTAATCTGTGGAGTATCAGAGTGTTGATGAAACACAGAAACTGCATCGGGATTGAATACAACATTTACCATGCGCACCTTCCTCAGTGGGAGTAATGTCTCAAACAGTCTACGCTTTGATCGTCCCCTGGAAGACCAGTAGTAGTTTCCGATGCAAATCTGGAGGCATTCTGAAATCTGTGGAATAACTGAGTTTGATGAAAAACAGAAATTGCATCAGGATTCAATACAACAGTCACCATGCGCACTTTCCTCCATGGGAGTAATGTCTCTAACAGTCTAGGTTTGGACTTTCCCAGGAAGACCAGTAGTAGGTTCCGATGCACATCTGGAGGCATTCTGTAATCTGTGGAGTATCAGAGTGTTGATGAAAAACAGAAACTGCATCGGGATTGAATACAACATTCACCATGCGCACCTTCCTCAATGGGAGTAATGTCTCAAACAGTCTACGCTTTGATCGTTCCCTGGAAGACCAGTAGTAGTTTCCGATGCACATCTGCAGGGATTCTGAAATCTGTGGACTAACTGAGTGTTGATGAAACTCAGAAATTGCATTGGGATTGAATACAACAGTCTCCATGCGCACTTTCCAAGATGGGAGTAATGTCTCTAACAGTCTACGTTTGGACGTTCATAGGAAGACCAGTAGTAGTTTCCGATGCACATCAGCAGGCATTCTGTAATCTGTGGACTATCAGGGTGTTGATGAAACACAGAAATTGCATCGCGATTGAATACAACAGTCACCATGCGCACTTTCCTCCATGGGAGTAAAGTCTCTAACGGTCTACGCTTTCATCGTTCCATGGAAGAGCAGTAGTAGTTTCAGATGCAGATCTGGATTCAATCTGTTATCTGTGGACTATCAGAGTGTTGATGAAACACAGAAATTTCATCGGGATTGAATACAACAGTCACCATCCGCATATTCCTCCATGGGTGTAATGTCTGAAACAGTCTACGCTTTGATCGTTCCCTGGAAGACCAGTAGTAGTTTCCAATGCACAATTGGAGACATTCTGTAATCTGTGGACCTTATAAATGTTAATGAAACACAGAAATTGCAACGGGAGTGAATACAACAGTCACCATGCGCACTTTCCTCCACGGGAGTAATGTCTCAAACAGTCTACGCTTCGATCGTTCCCTGGAAGACCAGTAGTAGTTTCCAAAGCACATCTGGTGGCATTCTGTATTCTGAACAATATCAGCGTGTAGATGAAACAAAGAAATTGCATCGGGATTGAATACAACAGTCACCATGCGCACTTTCATCCATGGGAGTAATGTCTCAAATAGTCTACGCTTAGATCGTTCCCAGGAAGACCAGAAGTAGTTTCCGATGCACATCTGGAGGCATTCTGTAATCTGTGGAGTATGAGAGTGTTGATGAAAAACAGAAATAGCATCGGGATTGATTACAACAGTCACCATGCGCACCTTCCTCCAAGGGAGTAATGTCTCAAAGAGTTTACGTGTTGATCGTTCCCTGGAAGACCAGTATTAGTTTCCGATGCACAACTGGAGGCATTCTGTAATCTGTG
Source organism: Schistocerca gregaria (assembly GCF_023897955.1). Classification (NCBI taxonomy): domain Eukaryota; kingdom Metazoa; phylum Arthropoda; class Insecta; order Orthoptera; family Acrididae; genus Schistocerca; species Schistocerca gregaria. Next base: position 14,490,673 of record NC_064929.1, on the reverse strand, counting down.
GACTATCAGAGTGTTGATGAAACACAGAAATTGCATCGGGATTGAATACAACAGTCGCCATGCCCCCTCTCCTCCATGTTAGTAATGTCTCAAACAGTCTACGCTTTGATCGTTCCCTGGAAGACCAGTGGTAGTTTCCAATGCACATCTTTAGGCATTCTGTAATCTGTGGACTATCAAAGTGTTGATGAAACACAGAAATTGCATCGGGATTGAATACAACAGTCACCATGTGCACTTTCCTCCGTGGGAGTAATGAGTGTAAAAGTCCACCCTTTGATCGTTCCCTGGAAGACCAGTAGTAGCTACCGATGCACATCTGGTGGCATTCTGTAATCTGTGGACTATCAGAGTGTTGATGAAACACAGAAATTGCATCGGGATTGAGTAAAACAGTCACCATGCGCACTTTCCTCGACGGGAGGTATGTCTCAAAGAGTCTACGCTTTGATCGTTACCTCAAAAACCAGTAGTAGTTTCCGATGCACATCTGGTGGCATTCTGTAGTCTGTGGACTATCAGAGTGTTGATGAAACACAGAGATTGCATCGGGATTGAATACAGCAGTCACCATGCGCACTCTCCTCCACGGGAGTAATGCCTCAAACAGTCTACGCTTCGATCGTTCCCTGGAAGACCAGTAGTAGTTTCCAAAGCACATCTGGTGGCATTCTGTATTCTGAACAATATCAGCGTGTAGATGAAACAAAGAAATTGCATCGGGATTGAATACAACATTCACCATGCGCACCTTCCTCAATGGGAGTAATGTCTCAAACAGTCTACGCTTTGATCGTTACCTGGAAGACCAGTAGTAGTCTCCGATGCACATCTGGAGGCATTCTGAAATCTGTGGACTAACTGAGTGTTGATGAAACACAGAAATTGCATCGGGATTGAATATAACAGTCACCATGCGCACTTTCCTCCATGGGAGTAATGTCTCTAACAGTCTACGCTTTGATTGTTCCCTGGAAAACCAGTAGTAGTTTCCGATGCATATCTGGTGGCATTCTGTAATATGTGGACTATCAGAGTGTTGATGAAACACAGAAATTGCATCGGGATTGAATAGAACAGTCACCATGAGCACTTTTCTCCACGGGAGGTATGTCTCAAACAGTCTATGCTTTGATCGTTACCTGGAAGACCAGTAGTAGTTTCCGATGCACATCTGGAGGGATTCTGAAATCTGTGGACTAACTGAGTGTTGATGAAACACAGAAATTGCATCGGGATTGAATAAAACAGTCACCATGAGCACTTTCCTCCACGGGAGGTATGTCTCAAACAGTCTATGCTTTGATCGTTACCTGGAAGACCAGTAGTAGTTTCCGATGCAAATCTGGTGGCATTCTGTAATCTGTTGACTATCAGAGTGTTGATGAAACACAGAAATTGCATCGGGATTCAATACAACAGTCACCATGCGCACTTTCCTCCACGGGAGTAATGTCTCAAACAGTCTACGCTTTGATTGTTCCCTGGAAAACCAGTAGTAGTTTCCGATGCATATCTGGTGGCATTCTGTAATATGTGGACTATCAGAGTGTTGATGAAACACAGAAATTGCATCGGGATTGAATAGAACAGTCACCATGCGCACTTTCCTCCACGGGAGTAATGTCTAAAAACAGGCTACGCTTTGATCGTCCCCTGGAAGACCAGAAGTAGTTTCCGATGCAAATCTGGAGGCATTCTGAAATCTGTGGACTATCTGAGTGTTGATGAAACACAGAAATTGCATCAAGATTGAATACAACAGTCACCATGCGCACTTTCCTCCATGGGAGTAATGTCTCTAACAGTCTTGGCTTGGACCTTCCCAGGAAGACCAGTAGTAGGTTCCGATGCACATCTGGAGGCATTCTGTAATCTGTGGAGTATCAGAGTGTTGATGAAAAACAGAAACTGCATCGGTATTGAATACAACATTCACCATGCGCACCTTCCTCAATGTGAGTAATGTCTCAAACAGTCTACGCTTTGATCGTTCCCTGGAAGACCAGTAGTAGTTTCCGATGCACATCTGGAGGGATTCTGAAAGCTGTGGACTAACTGAGTGTTGATGAAACTCAGAAATTGCATTGGCATTGAATACAACAGTCTCCATGCGCACTTTCCTAGGTGGGAGGTATGTCTCTAACAGTCTACGTCTGGACGTTCATAGGAAGACCTGTAGTAGTTTCCGATGCACATCAGCAGGCATTCTGTAATCTGTGGACTATCAGGGTGTTGATGAAACACAGAAATTGCATCGGGATTGAATACAACAGTCACCATGCGCACTTTCCTCCACGGGAGTAATGTCTCAAACAGTCTACGCTTCGATCGTTCCCTGGAAGACCAGTAGTAGTTTCCAAAGCACATCTGGTGGCATTCTGTATTCTGAACAATATCAGCGTGTAGATGAAACAAAGAAATTGCATCGGGATTGAATACAACGGTCACCATGCGCACTTTCATCCATGGGAGTAATGTCTCAAACAGTCTACGCTTTGATCGTTCCCTGGAAGACCAGTAGTAGCTTCCGATGCACATCTGGAGGGATTCTGAAATCTGTGGACTAACTGAGTGTTGATGAAACTCAGAAATTGCATTGGGATTGAATGCAACAGGCTCCAAGCGCACTTTCCAAGATGGGAGGTATGTCTCTAACAGTCTACGTTTGGACGTTCATAGGAAGACCAGTAGTAGTTTCCGATGCACATCAGCAGGCATTCTGTAATCTGTGGACAATCAGGGTGTTGATGAAACACAGAAATTGCATCGGGATTCAATACAACAGTCACCATGCGCACTTTCATCCATAAGAGTAATGTCTCTAATTGTCTAAGCTTTGATCGTTCCCTGGAAGACCAGTAGTAGTTTCCGATGCACATCTGGAGATATTCTGTAATCTGTGGACTATCAGAGTGTTGTTGAAACACAGAAATTGCATCGGGATTGAATACAACGGTCACCATGCGCACTCTCCTCCATGGGAGTAATGTCTCAAACAGTCTACGCTTTGATCGTTCCCTGGAAGACCAGTAGTAGTTTCCGATGCACATCTGGAGGCAATCTGTAATCTGTGGACTATCAGAGTGTTGATGAAAATCAGAAATTGCATCGGGATTGATTACAACAGTCACCATGCGCACATTCCTCCATGGCAGTAATGTCTCAAACAGTCTACGCTTTGATCGTTAAATGGGAGACCAGTAGTAGTTTCCGATGTGCATCTGGAGGCATTCTGTAATCTGTGGACTATCAGACTGTTGATGAAAAACAGAAATTGCATCGGGATTGAATACAACAGTCACCATGCGCACTTTCCTCCATGGGAGTAAAGTCTCTAACGGTCTACGCTTTGATCGTTACCTGGAAGACCAGTGGTAGTTTCCAATGCACATCTTTAGGCATTCTGTAATCTGTGGACTATCAAAGTGTTGATGAAACACAGAAATTGCATCGGGATTGAATACAACAGTCACCATGTGCACTTTCCTCCGTGGGAGTAATGACTGTAAAAGTCCACCCTTTGATCGTTCCCTGGAAGACCAGTAGTAGTTACCGATGCACATCTGGTGGCATTCTGTAATCTGTGGACTATCAGAGTGTTGATGAAACACAGAAATTGCATCGGGATTGAATAAAACAGTCACCATACGCACTTTCCTCCACGGGAGGTATGTCTCAAAGAGTCTACGCTTTGATCGTTACCTCGAAAACCAGTAGTAGTTTCCGATGCACATCTGGTGGCATTCTGTAGTCTGTGGACTATCAGAGTGTTGATGAAACACAGAGATTGCATCGGGATTGAATACAGCAGTCACCATGCTCACTCTCCTCCACGGGAGTAATGTCTCAAACAGTCTACGCTTCGATCGTTCCCTGGAAGACCAGTAGTAGTTTCCAAAGCACATCTGATGGCATTCTGTATTCTGAACAATATCAGCGTGTAGAAGAAAAAAAAGGAATTGCATCAGGATTGATTACAACAGTCACCATGCGCACTTTAGTAAACGGGAGTAATGACTCAAACAGTCTACGGTTTGATCGTTCCCTGGATGACAAGTTGTAGTTTCCGATGCACATCTGGTGGCATTATGTAATCTGTGGACTATCAGAGTGTGGATGAAACACAGAGATTGCATCGGGATTGAATACAGCAGTCACCATGCGCACTCTCCTCCACGGGAGTAGTGTCTCATACAGTCTACGCTTTGATCGTTCCCTGGAAGACCAGTAGTAGTTTCCGATGCACATCTGGTGGCATTCCTTAATCTGTGGACTATCAGAGTGTTGATGAAACACAGAGATTGCATCGGGATTGAATACAGCAGTCACCATGCGCACTTTCCTCCACCAGAGTAATGTCTCAAACAGTCTACGCTTAGATCGTTCCCTGGAAGACCACTAGTAGTTTCCGATGCACATCTGGTGGCATTCCTTAATCTGTGGACTATCAGAGTGTTGATGAAACACAGAAATTGCATCTGGATTGAATACAACAGTCACTATGCGCACTTTCCATAATGGGAGTAATGTCTCAAATAGTCTATGCTTAGATCGTTCCCAGGATGACCAGTAGTAGTTTCCGATGCACATCTGGAGGCATTCTGTAATCTGTGGAGTATCAGAGTGTTGACGAAACACAGAAATTGCATCGGGATTGAATACAACAGTTACCATGCGCACCTTCCTCCAAGGGAGTAATATCTCAAAGAGTTTACGCTTTGATCGTTCCCTGGAAGACCAGTAGTAGTTTCCCATGCACATCTGGAGGCATTCTGTAATCTGTGGACCAGGAGAGTGTTGATGAAACACAGAAATTGCATCGTGATTTAATACAACAGTCACCATGAGCACTTTCCTCCATGTTAGTAATGTCTCAAACACTCTACGCTTTGATCGTTCCCTGGAAGACCAGTGGTAATTTCCAATGCACATCTGCAGGCATTCTGTAATCTGCGGACTATCAGAGTGTTGAGGAAACACAGAAATTGCATCGGGATTGAATACAACAGTCACCATGCGTACTTTCCTCCATGGAGTAATGACTGAAACAGTCCACAATTTGATCGTTCCCTGGAAGACCAGTAGTAGTTTCCGATGCGCATCTGGTTGCATTCTGTAATCTGTGGACTATCAGACTGTTGATGAAACACAGAGATTGCATCGGGATTGAATACAGCAGTCACCATGCGCACTATCCTCCACGGGAGGTATGTCTCAAACAGTCTACGCTTTGATCACTCCCTGGAAGACCAGTAGTAGCTTCCTATGCACATCTGGAGGGATTCTGAAATCTGTGGACTAACTGAGTGTTGATGAAACACAGAAATTGCATCGGGATTGAATACAACAGTCACCATGCGCACTTTCCTCCACGGGAGTAATCTCTCAAACAGTCTACGCTTTGATCGTTCCCTGGAAGACCAGTAGTAGTTTCCGATGCACATCTGGAGGCATTCTGAAATCTGTGGACGAACTGAGTTTTGATGAAACACAGAAATTGAATCGGGATTGAATACAACAGTCACCATGCGCACTTTCCTCCATGGGAGTAATGTCTCTAACAGTCTAGGCTTGGACGTTCCCAGGAAGACCAGTAGTAGGTTCCGATGCACATCTGGAGGCATTCTGTAATCTGTGGAGTATCAGAGTGTTGATGAAACATAGAAACCGCATCGGGATTGAGTACAACATTCACCATGCGCACCTTCCGCCATGGAAGTAATGTCTCAAAGAGTTTACGCTTTGAACGTCACCTGGAAGACCAGTAGTAGTTTTCGATGCACATCTGGTGACATTCTGTAATCTGTGGACTATCAGGGTGTTGATGAAACACAGAAATTGCATCGGGAATGAATACAACAGTCACCATGCGCACTTTCATCCATATGAGTAATGTCACTAAGAGTCTACGCTTTGATCGTTCCCTGGAAGACCATTAGTAGTTTCCGATGCACATCTGGATATATTCTGTAATCTGTGGGCTATCATAGTGTTGTTGAAACACAGAAATTGCATCGGGATTGAATACAACGGTCACCTTGCGCACTCTCCTGCATGGGAGTAATGTCTCAAACAGTCTACGCTTTGATCGTTCCCTGGAAGACCAGTAGTCTTTTCCGATGCACATCTGGAGGCATTCTAAAATCTGTGGACTAACTGAGTGTTGATGAAACACAGAAATTGCATCGGGATTGAATACAACAGTCACAATGCGCACTTTCCTCCATGGTAGTAATCTCTCAAAAAAAACTGTCTACGCTTTGATCGTTAAATGGGAGACCAGTAGTAGTTTCCGATGTGCATCTGGAGGCATTCTGTAATCTGTGGACTATCAGACTGTTGATGAAAAACAGAAATTGCATCGGGATTGAATACAACAGTCACCATGCGCACTTTCCTCCATGGGTGTAATGTCTGAAACAGTCTACGCTTTGATCGTTCCCTGGAAGACCAATAGTAGTTTCCGATGCACAATTGGAGGCATTCTGTAATCTGTGGACCTTAGAAATGTTGATGAAACACAGAAATTGCAACGGGAGTGAATACAACAGTCACCATGCGCACTTTCCTCCATGGCAGTAATGTCTCTAACGGTTTACGCTTTGATCGTTCCATGGAAGACCAGTAGTAGTTTCAGATGCACGTCTGGTGGCATTCTGTAATCTGTGGACTATCAGAGTGTTGATGAAACACAGAAAATGCATCGGGATTGAATACAACAGTCACCATGCGCACTGTCCTCCACGGGAGTAATGTCTCAAACAGTCTACGCTTTGATCGTTCCCTGGAAGACCAGTAGTAGTTTCCGATGCACATCTAGTGGCATTCTAAAATCTGTGGACTATCAGAGTGTTGATGAAACACAGAAATGGCATCGGGATTGTATACAACAGTCACCATGCGCACTTTCCTCCACGGGAGTAATGTCTCAAACAGTCTACGCTTAGATCGTTCCCAGGAAGACCAATAGTAGTTTCCGATGCACATCTGGAGGCATTCTGTAATCTGTGGAGTATCAGAGTGTTGATGAAACACAGAAATTGCATCGGGATTGATTACAACAGTCACCATGCGCACCTTCCTCCAAGGGAGTAATGTCTCAAAGAGTTTACGTTTTGATCGTCCCCTGGAAGACCAGTGGTAGCTTCCAATGCACATCTGGAGGCATTCTGTAATCTGCGGACTATCAAAGTGTTGATGAAACACAGAAATTGCATCGGGATTGAATACAACAGTCACCATGTGCACTTTCCTCCGTGGGAGTAATGACTGAAACAGTCCACCCTTTGATCGTTCCCTGGAAGACCAGTAGTAGGTTCCGATGCACATCCGGTGGCATTCTGTAATCTGTGGACTATCAGAGTGTTGATGAAACACAGAAATTGCATCGGGATTGAATAAAACAGTCACCATACGCACTTTCCTCCACGGGAGGTATGTCTCAAAGAGTCTACGCTTTGATCGTTACCTCGAAAACCAGTAGTAGTTTCCGATGCACATCTGGTGGCATTCTGTAGTCTGTGCACTATCAGAGTGTTGATGAAACACAGAGATTGCATCGGGATTGAATACAGCAGTCACCATGCTCACTCATCTCCACGGGAGTAATGTCTCAAACAGTCTACGCTTCGATCGTTCCCTGGAAGACCAGTAGTAGTTTCCAAAGCACATCTGATGGCATTCTGTATTCTGAACAATATCAGCGTGTAGAAGAAAAAAAAGGAATTGCATCGGGATTGATTACAACAGTCACCATGCGCACTTTCCTAAACGGGAGTAATGTCTCAAACAGTCTACGGTTTGATCGTTCCCTGGATGACAAGTTGTAGTTTCCGATGCACATCTGGTGGCATTCTGTAATCTGTGGACTATCAGAGTGTGGATGAAACACAGAGATTGCATCGGGATTGAATACAGCAGTCACCATGCGCACTCTCCTCCACGGGAGTAGTGTCTCATACAGTCTACGCTTTGATCGTTCCCTGGAAGACCAGTAGTAGTTTCCGATGCACATCTGGTGGCATTCCTTAATCTGTGGACTATCAGAGTGTTGATGAAACACAGAGATTGCATCGGGATTGAATACAGCAGTCACCATGCGCACTTTCCTCCACCAGAGTAATGTCTCAAACAGTCTACGCTTAGATCGTTCCCTGGAAGACCACTAGTAGTTTCCGATGCACATCTGGTGGCATTCCTTAATCTGTGGACTATCAGAGTGTTGATGAAACACAGAAATTGCATCTGGATTGAATACAACAGTCACTATGCGCACTTTCCATAATGGGAGTAATGTCTCAAATTGTCTAAGCTTAGATCGTTCCCAGGATGACCAGTAGTAGTTTCCGATGCACATCTGGAGGCATTCTGTAATCTGTGGAGTATCAGAGTGTTGACGAAACACAGAAATTGCATCGGGATTGAATACAACAGTTACCATGCGCACCTTCCTCCAAGGGAGTAATATCTCAAAGAGTTTACGCTTTGATCGTTCCCTGGAAGACCAGTAGTAGTTTCCCATGCACATCTGGAGGCATTCTGTAATCTGTGGACCAGGAGAGTGTTGATGAAACACAGAAATTGCATCGTGATTTAATACAACAGTCACCATGAGCACTTTCCTCCATGTTAGTAATGTCTCAAACACTCTACGCTTTGATCGTTCCCTGGAAGACCAGTGGTAATTTCCAATGCACATCTGCAGGCATTCTGTAATCTGCGGACTATCAGAGTGTTGAGGAAACACAGAAATTGCATCGGGATTGAATACAACAGTCACCATGCGTACTTTCCACCATGGAGTAATGACTGAAACAGTCCACAATTTGATCGTTCCCTGGAAGACCAGTAGTAGTTTCCGATGCGCATCTGGTTGCATTCTGTAATCTGTGGACTATCAGACTGTTGATGAAACACAGAGATTGCATCGGGATTGAATACAGCAGTCACCATGCGCACTATCCTCCACGGGAGGTATGTCTCAAACAGTCTACGCTTTGATCACGCCCTGGAAGACCAGTAGTAGCTTCCTATGCACATCTGGAGGGATTCTGAAATCTGTGGACTAACTGAGTGTTGATGAAACACAGAAATTGCATCGGGATTGAATACAACAGTCACCATGCGCACTTTCCTCCACGGGAGTAATGTCTCAAACAGTCTACGCTTTGATCGTTCCCTGGAAGACCAGTAGTAGTTTCCGATGCACATCTGGAGGCATTCTGAAATCTGTGGACGAACTGAGTTTTGATGAAACACAGAAATTGAATCGGGATTGAATACAACAGTCACCATGCGCACTTTCCTCCATGGGAGTAATGTCTCTAACAGTCTAGGCTTGGACGTTCCCAGGAAGACCAGTAGTAGGTTCCGATGCACATCTGGAGGCATTCTGTAATCTGTGGAGTATCAGAGTGTTGATGAAACATAGAAACCGCATCGGGATTGAGTACAACATTCACCATGCGCACCTTCCGCCATGGAAGTAATGTCTCAAAGAGTTTACGCTTTGAACGTCACCTGGAAGACCAGTAGTAGTTTCCGATGCACATCTGGTGACATTCTGTAATCTGTGGACTATCAGGGTGTTGATGAAACACAGAAATTGCATCGGGAATGAATACAACAGTCACCATGCGCACTTTCATCCATATGAGTAATGTCACTAAGAGTCTACGCTTTGATCGTTCCCTGGAAGACCATTAGTAGTTTCCGATGCACATCTGGAGATATTCTGTAATCTGTGGGCTATCATAGTGTTGTTGAAACACAGAAATTGCATCGGGATTGAATACAACGGTCACCTTGCGCACTCTCCTGCATGGGAGTAATGTCTCAAACAGTCTACGCTTTGATCGTTCCCTGGAAGACCAGTAGTCTTTTCCAATGCACTTCTGGAGGCATTCTAAAATCTGTGGACTAACTGAGTGTTGATGAAACACAGAAATTGCATCGGGATTGAATACAACAGTCACAATGCGCACTTTCCTCCATGGTAGTAATCTCTCAAAAAAAACTGTCTACGCTTTGATCGTTACATGGGAGACCAGTAGTAGTTTCCGATGTGCATCTGGAGGCATTCTGTAATCTGTGGACTATCAGACTGTTGATGAAAAACAGAAATTGCATCGGGATTGAATACAACAGTCACCATGCGCACTTTCCTCCATGGGTGTAATGTCTGAAACAGTCTACGCTTTGATCGTTCCCTGGAAGACCAATAGTAGTTTCCGATGCACAATTGGAGGCATTCTGTAATCTGTGGACCTTAGAAATGTTGATGAAACACAGAAATTGCAACGGGAGTGAATACAACAGTCACCATGCGCACTTTCCTCCATGGCAGTAATGTCTCTAACGGTTTACGCTTTGATCGTTCCATGGAAGACCAGTATTAGTTTCAGATGCACGTCTGGTGGCATTCTGTAATCTGTGGACTATCAGAGTGTTGATGAAACACAGAAAATGCATCGGGATTGAATACAACAGTCACCATGCGCACTGTCCTCCACGGGAGTAATGTCTCAAACAGTCTACGCTTTGATCGTTCCTTGGAAGACCAGTAGTAGTTTCCGATGCACATCTAGTGGCATTCTAAAATCTGTGGACTATCAGAGTGTTGATGAAACACAGAAATGGCATCGGGATTGTATACAACAGTCACCATGCGCACTTTCCTCCACGGGAGTAATGTCTCAAACAGTCTACGCTTAGATCGTTCCCAGGAAGACCAATAGTAGTTTCCGATGCACATCTGGAGGCATTCTGTAATCTGTGGAGTATCAGAGTGTTGATGAAACACAGAAATTGCATCGGGATTGATTACAACAGTCACCATGCGCACCTTCCTCCAAGGGAGTAATGTCTCAAAGAGTTTACGTTTTGATCGTCCCCTGGAAGACCAGTGGTAGCTTCCAATGCACATCTGGAGGCATTCTGTAATCTGCGGACTATCAAAGTGTTGATGAAACACAGAATTGCATCGGGATTGAATACAACAGTCACCATGTGCACTTTCCTCCGTGGGAGTAATGACTGAAACAGTCCACCCTTTGATCGTTCCCTGGAAGACCAGTAGTAGGTTCCGATGCACATCCGGTGGCATTCTGTAATCTGTGGACTATCAGAGTGTTGATGAAACACAGATATTGCATCGGGATTGAATAAAACAGTCACTATGCGCACTTTCCTCCACGGGAGGTATGTCTCAAACAGTCTACGCTTTGATCCTTACCTCGAAGACCAGTAGTAGTTTCCGATGCACATCTGGTGGCATTCTGTAATCTGTTGACTGTCAGAGTGTTGATGAAACACAGAAATTGCATCGGGATTGAATACAACAGTCACCATGCGCACTTTCCTCCACGGGAGTAATGTCTCAAACAGTCTACGGTTTGATCGTTCCCTGGAAGACTAGTAGTAGTTTCCGATGCACATCTGGTGGCATTCTGTAATCTGTTGACTGTCAGAGTGTTGATGAAACACAGAAATTGCATCGGGATTGAATACAACAGTCACCATGCGCACTTTCCTCCACGGGAGTAATGTCTCAAACAGTCTACGGTTTGATCGTTCCCTGGAAGACCAGTAGTAGTTTCCGATGCACATCTGGTGGCATTGTGTAATCTGTGATCTATCAGAGTGTCGATGAAACACAGAGATTGCATCGGGATTGAATACAGCAGTCACCATGCGCACTCTCCTCCACGGGAGTAGTGTCTCATACAGTCTACGCTTTGATCGTTCCCTGGAAGACCAGTAGTAGTTTCCGATGCACATCTGGTGGCATTCCTTAATCTGTGGACTATCAGAGTGTTGATGAAACACAGAGATTGCATCGGGATTGACTACAGCAGTCACCATGCGCACTTTCCTCCACCAGAGTAATGTCTCAAACAGTCTACGCTTAGATCGTTCCCTGGAAGCCCACTAGTAGTTTCCGATGCACATCTGGTGGCATTCCTTAATCTGTGGACTATCAGAGTGTTGATGAAACACAGATATTGCATCTGGATTGAATACAACAGTCACTATGCGCACTTTCCATAATGGGAGTAATGTCTCAAATAGTCTAAGCTTAGATCGTTCCCAGGATGACCAGTAGTAGTTTCCGATGCACATCTGGAGGCATTCTGTAATCTGTGGAGTATCAGAGTGTTGACGAAACACAGAAATTGCATCGGGATTGAATACAGCAGTCACCATGCGTACTTTCCTCCATGGAGTAATGACTGAAACAGTCCACAATTTGATCGTTCCCTGGAAGACCAGTAGTAGTTTCCGATGCACATCTGGTGACATTCTGTAATCTGTGGACTATCAGGGTGTTGATGAAACACAGAAATTGCATCGGGATTGAATACAACAGTCACCATGCGCACTTTCATCCGTATGAGGAATGTCTCTAAGAGTCTACGCTTTGATCGTTCCCTGGAAGACCAGTAGTAGTTTCCGATGCACATTTGGAGATATTCTGTAATCTGTGGTCTATCATAGTGTTGTTGAAACACAGAAATTGCATCGGGATTGAATACAACGGTCACCTTGCGCACTCTCCTCCATGGGAGTAATGTCTCAAACAGTCTACGCTTTGATCGTTCCCTGGAAGACCAGTAGTCGTTTCCGATGCACATCTGGAGGCATTCTAAAATCTGTGGACTAACTGAGTGTTGATGAAACACAGAAATTGCATCGGGATTGAATACAACAGTCACAATGCGCACTTTCCTCCATGGTAGTAATCTCTCAAAAAAAACTGTCTACGCTTTGATCGTTCCATGGAAGACCAGTAGTAGTTTCCGATGTGCATCTGGAGGCATTCTGTAATCTGTGGACTATCAGACTGTTGATGAAAAACAGAAATTGCATCGGGATTGAATACAACAGTCACCATGCGCACTTTCCTCAATGGGTGTAATGTCTGAAACAGTCTACGCTTTGATCGTTCCCTGGAAGACCAATAGTAGTTTCCGATGCACAATTGGAGGCATTCTGTAATCTGTGGACCTTAGAAATGTTGATGAAACACAGAAATTGCAACGGGAGTGAATACAACAGTCACCATGCGCACTTTCCTCCATGGCAGTAATGTCTCTAACGATTTACGCTTTGATCGTTCCATGGAAGACCAGTAGTAGTTCCAGATGCACGTCTGGTGGCATTCTGTAATCTGTGGACTATCAGAGTGTTGATGAAACACAGAAAATGCATCGGGATTGAATACAACAGTCACCATGCGCACTGTCCTCCACGGGAGTAATGTCTCAAACAGTCTACGCTTTGATCGTTCCCTGGAAGACCAGTAGTAGTTTCCGATGCACATCTAGTGGCATTCTAAAATCTGTGGACTATCAGAGTGTTGATTAAACACAGAATTGGCATCGGGATTGTATACAACAGTCACCATGCGCACTTTCCTCCACGGGAGTAATGTCTCAAACAGTCTACGCTTAGATCGTTCCCAGGAAGACCAATAGTAGTTTCCGATGCACATCTGGAGGCATTCTGTAATCTGTGGAGTATCAGAGTGTTGATGAAACACAGAAATTGCATCGGGATTGATTACAACAGTCACCATGCGCACCTTCCTCCAAGGGAGTAATGTCTCAAAGAGTTTACGTTTTGATCGTCCCCTGGAAGACCAGTGGTAGCTTCCAATGCACATCTGGAGGCATTCTGTAATCTGCGGACTATCAAAGTGTTGATGAAACACAGAATTGCATCGGGATTGAATACAACAGTCACCATGTGCACTTTCCTCCGTGGGAGTAATGACTGAAACAGTCCACCCTTTGATCGTTCCCTGGAAGACCAGTAGTAGGTTCCGATGCACATCCGGTGGCATTCTGTAATCTGTGGACTATCAGAGTGTTGATGAAACACAGATATTGCATCGGGATTGAATAAAACAGTCACTATGCGCACTTTCCTCCACGGGAGGTATGTCTCAAACAGTCTACGCTTTGATCCTTACCTCGAAGACCAGTAGTAGTTTCCGATGCACATCTGGTGGCATTCTGTAATCTGTTGACTGTCAGAGTGTTGATGAAACACAGAAATTACATCGGGATTGAATACAACAGTCACCATGCGCACTTTCCTCCACGGGAGTAATGTCTCAAACAGTCTACGGTTTGATCGTTCCCTGGAAGACTAGTAGTAGTTTCCGATGCACATCTGGTGGCATTCTGTAATCTGTTGACTGTCAGAGTGTTGATGAAACACAGAAATTGCATCGGGATTGAATACAACAGTCACCATGCGCACTTTCCTCCACGGGAGTAATGTCTCAAACAGTCTACGGTTTGATCGTTCCCTGGAAGACCAGTAGTAGTTTCCGATGCACATCTGGTGGCATTGTGTAATCTGTGGTCTATCAGAGTGTCGATGAAACACAGAGATTGCATCGGGATTGAATACAGCAGTCACTATGCGCACTCTCCTCCACGGGAGTAGTGTCTCATACAGTCTACGCTTTGATCGTTCCCTGGAAGACCAGTAGTAGTTTCCGATGCACATCTGGTGGCATTCCTTAATCTGTGGACTATCAGAGTGTTGATGAAACACAGAGATTGCATCGGGATTGACTACAGCAGTCACCATGCGCACTTTCCTCCACCAGAGTAATGTCTCAAACAGTCTACGCTTAGATCGTTCCCTGGAAGCCCACTAGTAGTTTCCGATGCACATCTGGTGGCATTCCTTAATCTGTGGACTATCAGAGTGTTGATGAAACACAGATATTGCATCTGGATTGAATACAACAGTCACTATGCGCACTTTCCATAATGGGAGTAATGTCTCAAATAGTCTAAGCTTAGATCGTTCCCAGGATGACCAGTAGTAGTTTCCGATGCACATCTGGAGGCATTCTGTAATCTGTGGAGTATCAGAGTGTTGACGAAACACAGAAATTGCATCGGGATTGAATACAGCAGTCACCATGCGTACTTTCCTCCATGGAGTAATGACTGAAACAGTCCACAAGTTGATCGTTCCCTGGAAGACCAGTAGTAGTTTCCGATGCACATCAGGTTGCATTCTGTAATCTGTGGACTATCAGACTGTTGATGAAACACAGAGATTGCATCGGGATTGAATACAGCAGTCACCATGCGCACTCTCCTCCACGGGAGTAATGTCTCAAACAGTCTACGCTTTGATCGCTCCCTGGAAGACCAGCAGTAGTTTCCGATGCACATCTGGAGGCATTCTGAAATCTGTGGGATTAACTGAGTGTTGATGAAACACAGAAATTGCATCGGGATTGAATAAAACAGTCACCATGCGCACTATCC
The DNA here is from genome assembly GCF_023897955.1 of Schistocerca gregaria. Taxonomy (NCBI): domain Eukaryota; kingdom Metazoa; phylum Arthropoda; class Insecta; order Orthoptera; family Acrididae; genus Schistocerca; species Schistocerca gregaria. Next base: position 14,475,374 of record NC_064929.1, on the reverse strand, counting down.
TCCACGGGAGGTATGTCTCAAACAGTCTACGCTTTGATCGCTCCCTGGAAGACCAGTAGTAGTTTCCTATGCACATCTGGAGGGATCCTGAAATTTGTGGACTAACTGAGTGTTGATGAAACACAGAAATTGCATCGGGATTGAATACAACAGTCACCATGCGCACTTTCCTCCACGGGAGTAATGTCTCAAACAGTCTACGCTTTGATCGTTCCCTGGAAGACCAGTAGTAGTTTCCGATGTACATCTGGAGGCATTCTGAAATCTGTGGACTAACTGAGTGTTGATGAAACACAGAAATTGCATCGGGATTGGATACAACAGTCACCATGCGCACTTTCCTCCATGGGAGTAATGTCTCTAACAGTCTAGGCTTGGACGTTCCCAGGAAGACCAGTAGTTGGTTCCGATGCACATCTGGAGGCATTCTGTAATCTGTGGAGTATCAGAGTGTTGATGAAACACAGAAACCGCATCGGGATTGAATACAACATTCACCATGCGCACCTTGCGCCATGGGAGTAATGTCTCAAAGAGTTTACGCTTTCAACGTCACCTGGAAGACCAGTAGTAGTTTCCGATGCACATCTGGTGACATTCTGTAATCTGTGGACTATCAGGGTGTTGATGAAACACAGAAATTGCATCGGGATTGAATACAACAGTCACCATGCGCACTTTCATCCGTATGAGGAATGTCTCTAAGAGTCTACGCTTTGATCGTTCCCTGGAAGACCAGTAGTAGTTTCCGATGCACATTTGGAGATATTCTGTAATCTGTGGTCTATCATAGTGTTGTTGAAACACAGAAATTGCATCGGGATTGAATACAACGGTCACCTTGCGCACTCTCCTCCATGGGAGTAATGTCTCAAACAGTCTACGCTTTGATCGTTCCCTGGAAGACCAGTAGTCGTTTCCGATGCACATCTGGAGGCATTCTAAAATCTGTGGACTAACTGAGTGTTGATGAAACACAGAAATTGCATCGGGATTGAATACAACAGTCACAATGCGCACTTTCCTCCATGGTAGTAATCTCTCAAAAAAAACTTTCTACGCTTTGATCGTTCCATGGAAGACCAGTAGTAGTTTCCGATGTGCATCTGGAGGCATTCTGTAATCTGTGGACTATCAGACTGTTGATGAAAAACAGAAATTGCATCGGGATTGAATACAACAGTCACCATGCGCACTTTCCTCAATGGGTGTAATGTCTGAAACAGTCTACGCTTTGATCGTTCCCTGGAAGACCAATAGTAGTTTCCGATGCACAATTGGAGGCATTCTGTAATCTGTGGACCTTAGAAATGTTGATGAAACACAGAAATTGCAACGGGAGTGAATACAACAGTCACCATGCGCACTTTCCTCCATGGCAGTAATGTCTCTAACGATTTACGCTTTGATCGTTCCATGGAAGACCAGTAGTAGTTCCAGATGCACGTCTGGTGGCATTCTGTAATCTGTGGACTATCAGAGTGTTGATGAAACACAGAAAATGCATCGGGATTGAATACAACAGTCACCATGCGTACTGTCCTCCACGGGAGTAATGTCTCAAACAGTCTACGCTTTGATCGTTCCCTGGAAGACCAGTAGTAGTTTCCGATGCACATCTAGTGGCATTCTAAAATCTGTGGACTATCAGAGTGTTGATTAAACACAGAATTGGCATCGGGATTGTATACAACAGTCACCATGCGCACTTTCCTCCACGGGAGTAATGTCTCAAACAGTCAACGCTTAGATCGTTCCCAGGAAGACCAATAGTAGTTTCCGATGCACATCTGGAGGCATTCTGTAATCTGTGGAGTATCAGAGTGTTGATGAAACACAGAAATTGCATCGGGATTGATTACAACAGTCACCATGCGCACCTTCCTCCAAGGGAGTAATGTCTCAAAGAGTTTACGTTTTGATCGTTCCCTGGAAGACCAGTAGTAGTTTCCGATGCACATCTGGAGGCATTCTGTAATATGTGGACTATCAGAGTGTCGATGAAACACAGAAATTGCATCGGGATTGAATACAACTGTCACCATGCGCACTCTCCTCCATGTTAGTAATGTCTCAAACAGTCTACGCTTTGATCGTTCCCTGGAAGACCAGTGGTAGCTTCCAATGCACATCTGGAGGCATTCTGTAATCTGCGGACTATCAAAGTGTTGATGAAACACAGAAATTGCATCGGGATTGAATTCAACAGTCACCATGTGCACTTTCCCCCGTGGGAGTAATGACTGAAACAGTCCACCCTTTGATCGTTCCCTGGGAGACCAGTAGTAGTTTCCGATGCACATCCGGTGGCATTCTGTAATCTGTGGACTATCAGAGTGTTGATGAAACACAGATATTGCATCGGGATTGAATAAAACAGTCACTATGCGCACTTTCCTCCACGGGAGGTATGTCTCAAACAGTCTACGCTTTGATCCTTACCTCGAAGACCAGTAGTAGTTTCCGATGCACATCTGGTGGCATTCTGTAATCTGTTGACTGTCAGAGTGTTGATGAAACACAGAAATTGCATCGGGATTGAATACAACAGTCACCATGCGCACTTTCCTCCACGGGAATAATGTCTCAAACAGTCTACGGTTTGATCGTTCCCTGGAAGACCAGTAGTAGTTTCCGATGCACATCTGGTGGCATTCTGTAATCTGTGGACTATCAGAGTGTCGATGAAACACAGAGATTGCATCGGGATTGAATACAGCAGTCACCATGCGCACTCTCCTCCACAGGAGTAGTGTCTCATACAGTCTACGGTTTGATCGTTCCCTGGAAGACCAGTAGTAGTTTCCGATGCACATCTGGTGGCATTCCTTAATCTGTGGACTATCAGAGTGTTGATGAAACACAGAGATTGCATCGGGATTGAATATAGCAGTCACCATGCGCACTTTCCTCCACCAGGAAATTGTCTCAAACAGTCTACGCTTAGATCGTTCCCTGGAAGACCAGTAGTAGTTTCCGATGCACATCTGGTGGCATTCCTTAATCTGTGGACTATCAGAGTGTTGATGAAACACAGAAATTGCATCTGGATTGAATACAACAGTCACTATGCGCACTTTCCTTAATGGGAGTAATGTCTCAAATAGTCTAAGCTTAGATCGTTCCCAGGATGGCCAGTAGTAGTTTCCGATGCACATCTGGAGGCATTCTGTAATCTGTGGAGTATCAGAGTGTAGACGAAACACAGAAATTGCATCGGGATTGAATACAGCAGTCACCATGCGCACTTTCTTCCACCAGAGTAATGTCTCAAACACTCTACGCTTTGATCGTTCCCTGGAAAACCAGTGGTAATTTCCAATGCACATCTGCAGGCATTCTGTAACCTGTGGACTATCAGAGTGTTGAGAAAACACAGAAATTGCATCGGGATTGAATACAACAGTCACCATGCGTACTTTCCTCCATGGAGTAATGACTGAAACAGTCCACAATTTGATCGTTCCCTGGAAGACCAGTAGTAGTTTCCGATGCATATCTGGTGGCATTCTGTAATCTGTGCACTATCAGAGTGTTGATGAAACACAGAAATTGCATCGGGATTGAATACAACAGTCACCATGCGCACTTTACTCCACGGGAGTTATGTCTCAAACAGTCTACGCTTTGATCGTTCCCTGGAAGACCAGTAGTAGTTTTCGATGCACATGTGGAGGCATTCTGAAATCTGTGGACTAACTGAGTGTTGATTAAACACAGAAATTGCATCGGGATTGAATACAACAGTCACCATGCGCATCTTCCTCCATGGGAGTAATGTCTCAAACAGTCTACGCTTTGATCGTTCCCTGGAAGACCAGTAGTAGTTTCCGATGCACAATTGGTGGCATTCTGTAATCTGTGGACTATCAGACTGTTGATGAAACACAGAGATTGCATCTGGATTGAATACAGCAGTCACCATGCGCAGACTCCTCCACGGGAGTAATGTCTCAAACAGTCTACGCTTTGATCGTTCCCTGGAAGACCAGTAGTAGTTTCCGATGCACATCTGGAGGCATTCTGAAATCTGTGGACTAACTGAGTGTTGATGAAACACAGAAATTGCATCGGGATTGAATACAACAGTCACCATGCGCACTTTCCTCCATGGGAGTAATGTCTCTAACAGTCTAGGCTTGGACGTTCCCAGGAAGACCAGTAGTAGGTTCCGATGCACATCTGGAGGCATTCTGTAATCTGTGGAGTATCAGAGTGTTGATGAAACACAGAAACCGCATCGGGATTGAATACAACATTCACCATGCGCAACTCCCTCCATGGGAGTAATGTCTCTAAGAGTTTACGCTTTGAACGTCACCTGGAAGACCAGTAGTAGTTTCCGATGCACATCTGGTGACATTCTGTAATCTGTGGACTATCAGGGTGTTGATGAAACACAGAAATTGCATCGGGATTGAATACAACAGTCACCATGCGCACTTTCATCCATATGAGTAATGTCTCTAAGAGTCTACGCTTTGATCGTTCGCTGGAAGACCAGTAGTAGTTTCCGATGCAGATCTGGAGATATTCTGTAATCTGTGGGCTATCAGAGTGTTGTTGAAACACAGAAATTGCATCGGGATTGAATACAACGGTGACCTTGCGTACTCTCCTCCATGGGAGTAATGTCTCAAACAGTCTACGCTTTGATCGTTCCCTGGAAGACCAGTAGTAGTTTCCGATGTGCATCTGGAGGCATTCTGTAATCTGTGGACTAACTGAGTGTTGATGAAACACAGAAATTGCATCGGTATTGAATACAACAGTCACCATGCGCACTTTTCTCCATGGGTGTAATGTCTGAAACAGTCTACGCTTTGGTCGTTCCCTGGAAGACCAGTAGTAGTTTCCGATGCACAATTGGAGGCATTCTGTAATCTGTGGACCTTAGAAATAATGATGAAACACAGAAATTGCATCAGGAGTGAATACAACAGTCACCACCCTCACTTTCCTCCATGGGTTTAGTGTCTGAAACAGTCTACTCTTTGATCGTTCCCTGGAAGACCAGTAGTAGTTTCCGATGCACAGTTGGAGGCATTCTGTAATCTGTGGACCTTAGAAATGTTGATTGTACACAACAGTCACCATGCGCACTTTCCTCCACGGGAGTAATGTCTCAAACAGTCTACGCTTAGATCGTTCCCAGGAAGACCAATAGTAGTTTCCGATGCACATCTGGAGGCATTCTGTAATCTGTGGAGTATCAGAGTGTTGATGAAACACAGAAATTGCATCGGGATTGATTACAACAGTCACCATGCGCACCTTCCTCCAAGGGAGTAATGTCTCAAAGAGTTTACGTTTTGATCGTTCCCTGGAAGACCAGTAGTAGTTTCCGATGCACATCTGGAGGCATTCTGTAATCTGTGGACTATCAGAGTGTAGATGAAACACAGAAATTGCATCGGGATTGAATACAACTGTCACCATGCGCACTCTCCACCATGTTAGTAATGTCTCAATCAGTCTACGCTTTGATCGTTCCCTGGAAGACCAGTGGTAGCTTCCAATGCACATCTGGAGGCATTCTGTAACCTGTGGACTATCAAAGTGTTGATAAAACATAGAAATTGCATCGGGATTGAATACAACAGTCACCATGTGCACTTTCCCCCGTGGGAGTAATGACTGAAACAGTCCACCCTTTGATCGTTCCCTGGAAGACCAGTAGTAGTTTCCGATGCACATCTGGTGGCATTCTGTAATCTGTGGACTATCAGAGTGTTGATGAAACACAGAAATTGCATCGGGATTGAATAAAACAGTCACCATGAGCACTTTCCTCCACGGGAGGTATGTCTCAAACAGTCTACGCTTTGATCCTTACCTCGAAGACCAGTAGTAGTTTCCGATGCACATCTGGTGGCATTCTGTAATCTGTTGACTATCAGAGTGTTGATGAAACACAGAAATTGCATCAAGATTGAATACAACAGTCACCATGCGCACTTTCCTCCACGGGAGTAATGTCTCACTCAGTCTACGCTCTGATCCTTCCCTGGAAGACATGTAGTAGTTTCCGATGCACATCTGGTGGCATTCTGTAGTCTGTGGACTATCAGAGTGTTGATGAAACACAGAAATTTCATCGGGATGAATACAACAGCCACCATGCGCACTTTCCTAAATGGGAGTAATGTCTCAAACAGTCTACGGTTTGATCGTTCCCTGGAAGACCAGTAGTAGTTTCCGATGCACATCTGGTGGCATTCCTTAATCTGTGGACTATCAGAGTGTTGATGAAACACAGAGATTGCATCGGGATTGAATACAGCAGTCACCATGCGCACTTTCCTCCACCAGAGTAATGTCTCAAACAGTCTACGCTTAGATCGTTCCCTGGAAGACCAGTAGCAGTTTCCGATGCACATCTGGTGGCATTCCTTAATCTGTGGACTATCAGAGTGTTGATGAAACACAGAAATTGCATCTGGATTGAATACAACAGTCACTATGCGCACTTTCCTTAATGGGAGTAATGTCTCAAATAGTCTAAGCTTAGATCGTTCCCAGGATGGCCAGTAGTAGTTTCCGATGCACATCTGGAGGCATTCTGTAATCTGTGGAGTATCAGAGTGTAGACGAAACACAGAAATTGCATCGGGATTGAATACAGCAGTCACCATGCGCACTTTCCTCTACCAGAGTAATGTCTCAAACACTCTACGCTTTGATCGTTCCCTGGAAAACCAGTGGTAATTTCCAATGCACATCTGCAGGCATTCTGTAACCTGTGGACTATCAGAGTGTTGAGAAAACACAGAAATTGCATCGGGATTGAATACAACAGTCACCATGCGTACTTTCCTCCATGGAGTAATGACTGAAACAGTCCACAATTTGATCGTTCCCTGGAAGACCAGTAGTAGTTTCCGATGCATATCTGGTGGCATTCTGTAATCTGTGCACTATCAGAGTGTTGATGAAACACAGAAATTGCATCGGGATTGAATACAACAGTCACCATGCGCACTTTACTCCACGGGAGTTATGTCTCAAACAGTCTACGCTTTGATCGTTCCCTGGAAGACCAGTAGTAGTTTTCGATGCACATGTGGAGGCATTCTGAAATCTGTGGACTAACTGAGTGTTGATGAAACACAGAAATTGCATCGGGATTGAATACAACAGTCACCATGCGCATCTTCCTCCATGGGAGTAATGTCTCAAACAGTCTACGCTTTGATCGTTCCCTGGAAGACCAGTAGTAGTTTCCGATGCACAATTGGTGGCATTCTGTAATCTGTGGACTATCAGACTGTTGATGAAACACAGAGATTGCATCTGGATTGAATACAGCAGTCACCATGCGCAGTCTCCTCCACGGGAGTAATGTCTCAAACAGTCTACGCTTTGATCGTTCCCTGGAAGACCAGTAGTAGTTTCCGATGCACATCTGGAGGCATTCTGAAATCTGTGGACTAACTGAGTGTTGATGAAACACAGAAATTGAATCGGGATTGAATACAACAGTCACCATGCGCACTGTCCTCCACGGGAGTAATGTCTCAAACAGTCTACGCTTTGATCGTTCCCTGGAAGACCAGTAGTAGTTTCCGATGCACATCTAGTGGCATTCTAAAATCTGTGGACTATCAGAGTGTTGATTAAACACAGAATTGGCATCGGGATTGTATACAACAGTCACCATGCGCACTTTCCTCCACGGGAGTAATGTCTCAAACAGTCTACGCTTAGATCGTTCCCAGGAAGACCAATAGTAGTTTCCGATGCACATCTGGAGGCATTCTGTAATCTGTGGAGTATCAGAGTGTTGATGAAACACAGAAATTGCATCGGGATTGATTACAACAGTCACCATGCGCACCTTCCTCCAAGGGAGTAATGTCTCAAAGAGTTTACGTTTTGATCGTCCCCTGGAAGACCAGTGGTAGCTTCCAATGCACATCTGGAGGCATTCTGTAATCTGCGGACTATCAAAGTGTTGATGAAACACAGAATTGCATCGGGATTGAATACAACAGTCACCATGTGCACTTTCCTCCGTGGGAGTAATGACTGAAACAGTCCACCCTTTGATCGTTCCCTGGAAGACCAGTAGTAGGTTCCGATGCACATCCGGTGGCATTCTGTAATCTGTGGACTATCAGAGTGTTGATGAAACACAGATATTGCATCGGGATTGAATAAAACAGTCACTATGCGCACTTTCCTCCACGGGAGGTATGTCTCAAACAGTCTACGCTTTGATCCTTACCTCGAAGACCAGTAGTAGTTTCCGATGCACATCTGGTGGCATTCTGTAATCTGTTGACTGTCAGAGTGTTGATGAAACACAGAAATTGCATCGGGATTGAATACAACAGTCACCATGCGCACTTTCCTCCACGGGAGTAATGTCTCAAACAGTCTACGGTTTGATCGTTCCCTGGAAGACTAGTAGTAGTTTCCGATGCACATCTGGTGGCATTCTGTAATCTGTTGACTGTCAGAGTGTTGATGAAACACAGAAATTGCATCGGGATTGAATACAACAGTCACCATGCGCACTTTCCTCCACGGGAGTAATGTCTCAAACAGTCTACGGTTTGATCGTTCCCTGGAAGACCAGTAGTAGTTTCCGATGCACATCTGGTGGCATTGTGTAATCTGTGGTCTATCAGAGTGTCGATGAAACACAGAGATTGCATCGGGATTGAATACAGCAGTCACTATGCGCACTCTCCTCCACGGGAGTAGTGTCTCATACAGTCTACACTTTGATCGTTCCCTGGAAGACCAGTAGTAGTTTCCGATGCACATCTGGTGGCATTCCTTAATCTGTGGACTATCAGAGTGTTGATGAAACACAGAGATTGCATCGGGATTGACTACAGCAGTCACCATGCGCACTTTCCTCCACCAGAGTAATGTCTCAAACAGTCTACGCTTAGATCGTTCCCTGGAAGCCCACTAGTAGTTTCCGATGCACATCTGGTGGCATTCCTTAATCTGTGGACTATCAGAGTGTTGATGAAACACAGATATTGCATCTGGATTGAATACAACAGTCACTATGCGCACTTTCCATAATGGGAGTAATGTCTCAAATAGTCTAAGCTTAGATCGTTCCCAGGATGACCAGTAGTAGTTTCCGATGCACATCTGGAGGCATTCTGTAATCTGTGGAGTATCAGAGTGTTGACGAAACACAGAAATTGCATCGGGATTGAATACAGCAGTCACCATGCGTACTTTCCTCCATGGAGAAATGACTGAAACAGTCCACAATTTGATCGTTCCCTGGAAGACCAGTAGTAGTTTCCGATGCACATCAGGTTGCATTCTGTAATCTGTGGACTATCAGACTGTTGATGAAACACAGAGATTGCATCGGGATTGAATACAGCAGTCACCATGCGCACTCTCCTCCACGGGAGTAATGTCTCAAACAGTCTACGCTTTGATCGCTCCCTGGAAGACCAGCAGTAGTTTCCGATGCACATCTGGAGGCATTCTGAAATCTGTGGGATTAACTGAGTGTTGATGAAACACAGAAATTGCATCGGGATTGAATAAAACAGTCACCATGCGCACTATCCTCCACGGGAGGTATGTCTCAAACAGTCTACGCTTTGATCGCTCCCTGGAAGACCAGTAGTAGTTTCCTATGCACATCTGGAGGGATCCTGAAATTTGTGGACTAACTGAGTGTTGATGAAACACAGAAATTGCATCGGGATTGAATACAACAGTCACCATGCGCACTTTCCTCCACGGGAGTAATGTCTCAAACAGTCTACGCTTTGATCGTTCCCTGGAAGACCAGTAGTAGTTTCCGATGTACATCTGGAGGCATTCTGAAATCTGTGGACTAACTGAGTGTTGATGAAACACAGAAATTGCATCGGGATTGGATACAACAGTCACCATGCGCACTTTCCTCCATGGGAGTAATGTCTCTAACAGTCTAGGCTTGGACGTTCCCATGAAGACCAGTAGTTGGTTCCGATGCACATCTGGAGGCATTCTGTAATCTGTGGAGTATCAGAGTGTTGATGAAACACAGAAACCGCATCGGGATTGAATACAACATTCACCATGCGCACCTTGCGCCATGGGAGTAATGTCTCAAAGAGTTTACGCTTTCAACGTCACCTGGAAGACCAGTAGTAGTTTCCGATGCACATCTGGTGACATTCTGTAATCTGTGGACTATCAGGGTGTTGATGAAACACAGAAATTGCATCGGGATTGAATACAACAGTCACCATGCGCACTTTCATCCGTATGAGGAATGTCTCTAAGAGTCTACGCTTTGATCGTTCCCTGGAAGACCAGTAGTAGTTTCCGATGCACATTTGGAGATATTCTGTAATCTGTGGTCTATCATAGTGTTGTTGAAACACAGAAATTGCATCGGGATTGAATACAACGGTCACCTTGCGCACTCTCCTCCATGGGAGTAATGTCTCAAACAGTCTACGCTTTGATCGTTCCCTGGAAGACCAGTAGTCGTTTCCGATGCACATCTGGAGGCATTCTAAAATCTGTGGACTAACTGAGTGTTGATGAAACACAGAAATTGCATCGGGATTGAATACAACAGTCACAATGCGCACTTTCCTCCATGGTAGTAATCTCTCAAAAAAAACTTTCTACGCTTTGATCGTTCCATGGAAGACCAGTAGTAGTTTCCGATGTGCATCTGGAGGCATTCTGTAATCTGTGGACTATCAGACTGTTGATGAAAAACAGAAATTGCATCGGGATTGAATACAACAGTCACCATGCGCACTTTCCTCAATGGGTGTAATGTCTGAAACAGTCTACGCTTTGATCGTTCCCTGGAAGACCAATAGTAGTTTCCGATGCACAATTGGAGGCATTCTGTAATCTGTGGACCTTAGAAATGTTGATGAAACACAGAAATTGCAACGGGAGTGAATACAACAGTCACCATGCGCACTTTCCTCCATGGCAGTAATGTCTCTAACGATTTACGCTTTGATCGTTCCATGGAAGACCAGTAGTAGTTCCAGATGCACGTCTGGTGGCATTCTGTAATCTGTGGACTATCAGAGTGTTGATGAAACACAGAAAATGCATCGGGATTGAATAGAACAGTCACCATGCGTACTGTCCTCCACGGGAGTAATGTCTCAAACAGTCTACGCTTTGATCGTTCCCTGGAAGACCAGTAGTAGTTTCCGATGCACATCTAGTGGCATTCTAAAATCTGTGGACTATCAGAGTGTTGATTAAACACAGAATTGGCATCGGGATTGTATACAACAGTCACCATGCGCACTTTCCTCCACGGGAGTAATGTCTCAAACAGTCAACGCTTAGATCGTTCCCAGGAAGACCAATAGTAGTTTCCGATGCACATCTGGAGGCATTCTGTAATCTGTGGAGTATCAGAGTGTTGATGAAACACAGAAATTGCATCGGGATTGATTACAACAGTCACCATGCGCACCTTCCTCCAAGGGAGTAATGTCTCAAAGAGTTTACGTTTTGATCGTTCCCTGGAAGACCAGTAGTAGTTTCCGATGCACATCTGGAGGCATTCTGTAATATGTGGACTATCAGAGTGTCGATGAAACACAGAAATTGCATCGGGATTGAATACAACTGTCACCATGCGCACTCTCCTCCATGTTAGTAATGTCTCAAACAGTCTACGCTTTGATCGTTCCCTGGAAGACCAGTGGTAGCTTCCAATGCACATCTGGAGGCATTCTGTAATCTGCGGACTATCAAAGTGTTGATGAAACACAGAAATTGCATCGGGATTGAATTCAACAGTCACCATGTGCACTTTCCCCCGTGGGAGTAATGACTGAAACAGTCCACCCTTTGATCGTTCCCTGGGAGACCAGTAGTAGTTTCCGATGCACATCCGGTGGCATTCTGTAATCTGTGGACTATCAGAGTGTTGATGAAACACAGATATTGCATCGGGATTGAATAAAACAGTCACTATGCGCACTTTCCTCCACGGGAGGTATGTCTCAAACAGTCTACGCTTTGATCCTTACCTCGAAGACCAGTAGTAGTTTCCGATGCACATCTGGTGGCATTCTGTAATCTGTTGACTGTCAGAGTGTTGATGAAACACAGAAATTGCATCGGGATTGAATACAACAGTCACCATGCGCACTTTCCTCCACGGGAATAATGTCTCAAACAGTCTACGGTTTGATCGTTCCCTGGAAGACCAGTAGTAGTTTCCGATGCACATCTGGTGGCATTCTGTAATCTGTGGACTATCAGAGTGTCGATGAAACACAGAGATTGCATCGGGATTGAATACAGCAGTCACCATGCGCACTCTCCTCCACAGGAGTAGTGTCTCATACAGTCTACGGTTTGATCGTTCCCTGGAAGACCAGTAGTAGTTTCCGATGCACATCTGGTGGCATTCCTTAATCTGTGGACTATCAGAGTGTTGATGAAACACAGAGATTGCATCGGGATTGAATATAGCAGTCACCATGCGCACTTTCCTCCACCAGAGTAATGTCTCAAACAGTCTACGCTTAGATCGTTCCCTGGAAGACCAGTAGTAGTTTCCGATGCACATCTGGTGGCATTCCTTAATCTGTGGACTATCAGAGTGTTGATGAAACACAGAAATTGCATCTGGATTGAATACAACAGTCACTATGCGCACTTTCCTTAATGGGAGTAATGTCTCAAATAGTCTAAGCTTAGATCGTTCCCAGGATGGCCAGTAGTAGTTTCCGATGCACATCTGGAGGCATTCTGTAATCTGTGGAGTATCAGAGTGTAGACGAAACACAGAAATTGCATCGGGATTGAATACAGCAGTCACCATGCGCACTTTCTTCCACCAGAGTAATGTCTCAAACACTCTACGCTTTGATCGTTCCCTGGAAAACCAGTGGTAATTTCCAATGCACATCTGCAGGCATTCTGTAACCTGTGGACTATCAGAGTGTTGAGAAAACACAGAAATTGCATCGGGATTGAATACAACAGTCACCATGCGTACTTTCCTCCATGGAGTAATGACTGAAACAGTCCACAATTTGATCGTTCCCTGGAAGACCAGTAGTAGTTTCCGATGCATATCTGGTGGCATTCTGTAATCTGTGCACTATCAGAGTGTTGATGAAACACAGAAATTGCATCGGGATTGAATACAACAGTCACCATGCGCACTTTACTCCACGGGAGTTATGTCTCAAACAGTCTACGCTTTGATCGTTCCCTGGAAGACCAGTAGTAGTTTTCGATGCACATGTGGAGGCATTCTGAAATCTGTGGACTAACTGAGTGTTGATTAAACACAGAAATTGCATCGGGATTGAATACAACAGTCACCATGCGCATCTTCCTCCATGGGAGTAATGTCTCAAACAGTCTACGCTTTGATCGTTCCCTGGAAGACCAGTAGTAGTTTCCGATGCACAATTGGTGGCATTCTGTAATCTGTGGACTATCAGACTGTTGATGAAACACAGAGATTGCATCTGGATTGAATACAGCAGTCACCATGCGCAGACTCCTCCACGGGAGTAATGTCTCAAACAGTCTACGCTTTGATCGTTCCCTGGAAGACCAGTAGTAGTTTCCGATGCACATCTGGAGGCATTCTGAAATCTGTGGACTAACTGAGTGTTGATGAAACACAGAAATTGCATCGGGATTGAATACAACAGTCACCATGCGCACTTTCCTCCATGGGAGTAATGTCTCTAACAGTCTAGGCTTGGACGTTCCCAGGAAGACCAGTAGTAGGTTCCGATGCACATCTGGAGGCATTCTGTAATCTGTGGAGTATCAGAGTGTTGATGAAACACAGAAACCGCATCGGGATTGAATACAACATTCACCATGCGCAACTCCCTCCATGGGAGTAATGTCTCTAAGAGTTTACGCTTTGAACGTCACCTGGAAGACCAGTAGTAGTTTCCGATGCACATCTGGTGACATTCTGTAATCTGTGGACTATCAGGGTGTTGATGAAACACAGAAATTGCATCGGGATTGAATACAACAGTCACCATGCGCACTTTCATCCATATGAGTAATGTCTCTAAGAGTCTACGCTTTGATCGTTCGCTGGAAGACCAGTAGTAGTTTCCGATGCAGATCTGGAGATATTCTGTAATCTGTGGGCTATCAGAGTGTTGTTGAAACACAGAAATTGCATCGGGATTGAATACAACGGTGACCTTGCGTACTCTCCTCCATGGGAGTAATGTCTCAAACAGTCTACGCTTTGATCGTTCCCTGGAAGACCAGTAGTAGTTTCCGATGTGCATCTGGAGGCATTCAGTAATCTGTGGACTAACTGAGTGTTGATGAAACACAGAAATTGCATCGGTATTGAATACAACAGTCACCATGCGCACTTTCCTCCATGGGTGTAATGTCTGAAACAGTCTACGCTTTGGTCGTTCCCTGGAAGACCAGTAGTAGTTTCCGATGCACAATTGGAGGCATTCTGTAATCTGTGGACCTTAGAAATAATGATGAAACACAGAAATTGCATCAGGAGTGAATACAACAGTCACCACCCTCACTTTCCTCCATGGGTTTAGTGTCTGAAACAGTCTACTCTTTGATCGTTCCCTGGAAGACCAGTAGTAGTTTCCGATGCACAGTTGGAGGCATTCTGTAATCTGTGGACCTTAGAAATGTTGATTGTACACAACAGTCACCATGCGCACTTTCCTCCACGGGAGTAATGTCTCAAACAGTCTACGCTTAGATCGTTCCCAGGAAGACCAATAGTAGTTTCCGATGCACATCTGGAGGCATTCTGTAATCTGTGGAGTATCAGAGTGTTGATGAAACACAGAAATTGCATCGGGATTGATTACAACAGTCACCATGCGCACCTTCCTCCAAGGGAGTAATGTCTCAAAGAGTTTACGTTTTGATCGTTCCCTGGAAGACCAGTAGTAGTTTCCGATGCACATCTGGAGGCATTCTGTAATCTGTGGACTATCAGAGTGTAGATGAAACACAGAAATTGCATCGGGATTGAATACAACTGTCACCATGCGCACTCTCCACCATGTTAGTAATGTCTCAATCAGTCTACGCTTTGATCGTTCCCTGGAAGACCAGTGGTAGCTTCCAATGCACATCTGGAGGCATTCTGTAACCTGTGGACTATCAAAGTGTTGATGAAACATAGAAATTGCATCGGGATTGAATACAACAGTCACCATGTGCACTTTCCCCCATGGGAGTAATGACTGAAACAGTCCACCCTTTGATCGTTCCCTGGAAGACCAGTAGTAGTTTCCGATGCACATCTGGTGGCATTCTGTAATCTGTGGACTATCAGAGTGTTGATGAAACACAGAAATTGCATCGGGATTGAATAAAACAGTCACCATGCGCACTTTCCTCCACGGGAGGTATGTCTCAAACAGTCTACGCTTTGATCCTTACCTCGAAGACCAGTAGTAGTTTCCGATGCACATCTGGTGGCATTCTGTAATCTGTTGACTATCAGAGTGTTGATGAAACACAGAAATTGCATCAAGATTGAATACAACAGTCACCATGCGCACTTTCCTCCACGGGAGTAATGTCTCACTCAGTCTACGCTCTGATCCTTCCCTGGAAGACATGTAGTAGTTTCCGATGCACATCTGGTGGCATTCTGTAGTCTGTGGACTATCAGAGTGTTGATGAAACACAGAAATTTCATCGGGATGAATACAACAGCCACCATGCGCACTTTCCTAAACGGGAGTAATGTCTCAAACAGTCTACGGTTTGATCGTTCCCTGGAAGACCAGTAGTAGTTTCCGATGCACATCTGGTGGCATTCCTTAATCTGTGGACTATCAGAGTGTTGATGAAACACAGAGATTGCATCGGGATTGAATACAGCAGTCATCATGCGCACTTTCCTCCACCGGAGTAATGTCTCAAACAGTCTACGCTTTGATCGTTCCCTGGAAGACCAGTAGATAGTTTCCGATGCACATCTGGTGGCATTCCTTAATCTGTGGACTATCAGAGTGTTGATGAAACACAGATATTGCATCCGGATTGAATACAACAGTCACCATGCGCACTTTCCTTAATGGGAGTAATGTCTGAAATAGTCTAAGCTTAGATCGTTCCCAGGATGACCAGTAGTAGTTTCCGATGCACATCTGGAGGCATTCTGTAATCTGTGGAGTATCAGAGTGATGATTAAACACAGAAATTGCATCGGGATTGAATACAACAGTTACCATGCGCACCTTCCTCCAAGGGAGTAATGTCTCAAAGAGTTTACGCTTTGATCGTTCATTGGAAGACCAGTAGTAGTTTCCGATGCACATCTGGAGGCATTCTGTAATCTGTGGACTATCAGGGTGTTGATGAAACACAGAAATTGCATCGGGATGTAATACAACAGTCACCATGCGCACTTTCCTCCATGTTAGTAATGTCTCAAACAGTCTACGCTTTGATCGTTCCCTGGAAGACGAGTGGTGTTTTCCAATGCACATCTGCAGGCATTCTGTAATCTGTGGACTATCAGAGTGTTGATGAAACACAGAAATTGCATCGGGATTAAATACAACAGTCACCATGCGCACTTTCCTCCATGGTGTAATGATTGAAACAGTCCACACATTGATCGTTCCCTGGAAGACCAGTAGTAGTTCCCGATGCACATATTGTGGCATTCTGTAATCTGTGGACTATCAGACTGTTGATGAAACACAGAGATTGCATCGGGATTGAATACAGTAGTCACCATGCGCACTCTCCTCCACGGGAGTAATGTCTCAAACAGTCTACGCTTTGATCGCTCCCTGGAAGACCAGTAGTAGTTTCCGATGCACATCTGGAGGCATTCTGAAATCTGTGGGACTAACTGAGTGTTGATGAAACACAGATATTGCATCGGGATTGAATAAAACAGTCACCATGCGCACTTTCCTTAATGGGAGTAATGTCTGAAATAGTCTAAGCTTAGACCGTTCCCAGGATGACCAGTAGTAGTTTCCGATGCACATCTGGAGGCATTCTGTAATCTGTGGAGTATCAGAGTGATGATTAAACACAGAAATTGCATCGGGATTGAATACAACAGTTACCATGCGCACCTTCCTCCAAGGGAGTAATGTCTCAAAGAGTTTACGCTTTGATCGTTCCCTGGAAGACCAGTAGTAGTTTCCGATGCACATCTGGAGGCATTCTGTAATCTGTGGACTATCAGAGTGTTGATGAAACACAGAAATTGCATCGGGATGTAATACAACAGTCACCATGCGCACTTTCCTCCATGTTAGTAATGTCTCAAAAAGTCTACGCTTTGATCGTTCCCTGGAAGACGAGTGGTATTTTCCAATGCACATCTGCAGGCATTCTGTAATCTGTGGACTATCAGAGTGTTGATGAAACACAGAAATTGCATCGGGATTAAATACAACAGTCACCATGCGCACTTTCCTCCATGGTGTAATGATTGAAACAGTCCACACATTGATCGTTCCCTGGAAGACCAGTAGTAGTTTCCGATGCACATCTTGTGGCATTCTGTAATCTGTGGACTATCAGACTGTTGATGAAACACAGAGATTGCATCGGGATTGAATACAGTAGTCACCATGCGCACTCTCCTCCACGGGAGTAATGTCTCAAACAGTCTACGCTTTGATCGCTCCCTGGAAGACCAGTAGTAGTTTCCGATGCACATCTGGAGGCATTCTGAAATCTGTGGGACTAACTGAGTGTTGATGAAACACAGATATTGCATCGGGATTGAATAAAACAGTCACCACGCGCACTTTCCTCCACGGGAGGTATGTCTCAAACAGTCTACGATTTGATCGGTCCCTGGAAGACCAGTAGTAGTTTCCTATTGCACATCTGGAGGGATTTTGTAATCTGTTGACTATCAGAGTGTTGATGAAACACAGATATTGCATCGGGATTGAATACAACAGTCACCATGCGCACTTCCCTCCACGGGAGTAATGTCTCAAACAGTCTACGCTTTGATCGTTCCCTGGAAGACCAGTAGTAGTTTCCGATGCATATCAGGTGGCATTCTGTAATCTGTGGACTATCAGAGTGTTGATGAAACACAGAAATTGCATCGGGATTGAATATAACAGTCACCATGCGCACTTTACTCCACGGGAGTTATGTCTCAAACAGTCTACGCTTTGATCGTTCCCTGGAAGACCAGTAGTAGTTTTCGATGCACATGTGGAGGCATTCTGAAATCTGTGGACTAACTGAGTGTTGATGAAAAACAGAAATTGCATCGGGATTGAATACAACAGTCACCATGCGCATCTCCCTCCACGGGAGTAATGTCTCAAACAGTCTACGCTTTGATCGTTTCCTGGAAGACCAGTAGTAGTTTCCGATGCACATCTGGAGGCATTCTGAAATCTCTGGACTAACTGAGTGTTGATGAAACACATAAATTGCATCGGGATTGAATACAACAGTCACCATGCGCACTTTCCTCCATGGGAGTAATGTCTCTAACAAGTCTAGGCTTGGACGTTCCCAGGAAGACCAGTAGTAGGTTCCGATGCACATCTGGAGGCATTCTGTAATCTGTGGAGTATCAGAGTGTTGATGAAACACAGAAACCGCATCGGGATTGAATACAACATTCATCATGCGCAACTCATTCCATGGGAGTAACGTCTCAAAGAGTTTACGCTTTGAACGTCACCTGGAAGACCAGTAGTAGTTTCCGATGCACATCTGGTGACATTCTGTAATCTGTGGACTATCAGGGTGTTGATGAAACACAGAAATTGCATCGGGATTGAATACAACAGTCACCATGCGCACTTTCATCCATATGAGTAATGTCTCTAAGAGTCTACGCTTTGATCGTTCCCTGGAAGACCAGTAGTAGTTTCCGATGCACATCTGGAGATATTCTGTAATCTGTGGGCTATCAGAGTGTTGTTGAAACACAGAAATTGCATCGGGATTGAATACAACGGTCACCTTGCGTACTCTCCTCCATGGGAGTAATGTCTCAAACAGTCTACGCTTTGATCGTTCCCTGGAAGACCAGTAGTAGTTTCCGATGTGCATCTGGAGGCATTCTGTAATCTGTGGACTAACTGAGTGTTGATGAAACACAGAAATTGCATCGGGATTGAATACTACAGTCACCATCCGCACTTTCCTCCATGGGTTTAATGTCTGAAACAGTCTACGCTTTGATCGTTCCCTGGAAGACCAGTAGTAGTTTCCGATGCACAATTGGAGGCATTCTGTAATCTGTGGAACTTAGAAATGTTGATGAAACACAGAAATTGCAACGAGAGTGAATACAACAGTCACCATGCGCACTTTCCTCCATGGCAGTAATGTCTCTAACGGTTTACGCTTTGATCGTTCCATGGAGGACCAGTAGTAGTTTCAGATGCACGTCTGGTATAATTCTGTAATCTGTGTACTATCAGAGTGCTGATGAAACACAGAAATTGCATCGGGATTGAATACAACAGTCACCATGCACACTGTCCTCCACGGGAGTAATGTCTCAAACAGTCTACACTTTGATCGTTCCCTGGAGAACCAGTAGTAGTTTCCGATGCACATCTGGTGGCATTCTAAAATCTGTGGACTATCAGAGTGTTGATGAAACACAGAAATTGCATCGGGATTGTATACAACAGTCACCATGCGCACTTCACTCCACGGGAGTAATATCTCAAACAGTCTACGCTTAGATCGTTCCCAGGAAGACCAATAGTAGTTTCCGATGCACATCTGGAGGCATTCTGTAATCTGTGGAGTATCAGAGTGTTGATAAAACACAGAAATTGCATCGGGATTGATTACAACAGTCACCATGCGCACCTGCCTCCAAGGGAGTAATGTCTCAAAGAGTTTACGTTTTGATCGTTCCCTGGAAGACCAGTAGTAGTTTCCTATGCACATCTGGAGGCATTCTGTAATCTGTGGACTATCAGAGTGTTGATGAAACACAGAAATTGCATCTGGATTGAATAAAACAGTCACCATGCGCACTTTCCTCCATGGGAGGTATGTCTCAAACAGTCTACGCTTTGATCCTTACCTCGAAGACCAGTAGTAGTTTCCGATGCACATCTGGTGGCATTCTGTAGTCTGTTGACTATCAGAGTGTTGATGAAACACAGAAATTGCATCGGGATTGAATACAACAGTCACCATGCGCACTTTCCTCCACGGGAGTAATGTCTCACTCAGTCTACGCTCTGATCGTTCCCTGGAAGACATGTAGTAGTTTCCGATGCACATCTGGTGGCATTCTGTAGTCTGTGGACTATCAGAGTGTTGATGAAATACAGAAATTTCATCGGGATGAATACAACAGCCACCATGCGCACTTTTCTAAACGGGAGTAATGTCTCAAACAGTCTACGGTTTGACCGTTCCCTGGAAGACCAGTAGTAGTTTCCGATGCACATCTGGTGGCATTCCTTAATCTGTGGACTATCAGTGTGTTGATGAAACACAGAGATTGCATCGGGATTGAATACAGCAGTCATCATGCGCACTTTCCTCCACCGGAGTAATGTCTCAAACAGTCTACGCTTTGATCGTTCCCTGGAAGACCAGTAGTAGTTTCCGATGCACATCTGGAGGCATTCTGTAATCTGTGGAGTATCAGAGTGATGATTAAACACAGAAATTGCATCGGGATTGAATACAACAGTTACCATGCACACCTTCCTCCAAGGGAGTAATGTCTCAAAGAGTTTACGCTTTGATCGTTCCCTGGAAGACCAGTAGTAGTTTCCGATGCACATCTGGAGGCATTCTGTAATCTGTGGACTATCAGAGTGTTGATGAAACACAGAAATTGCATCGGGATGTAATACAACAGTCACCATGCGCACTTTCCTCCATGTTAGTAATGTCTCAAACAGTCTACGCTTTGATCGTTCCCTGGAAGACGAGTGGTAGTTTCCAATGCACATCTGCAGGCATTCTGTAATCTGTGGACTATCAGAGTGTTGATGAAACACAGAAATTGCATCGGGATTGAATACAACAGCACCATGCGCACTTTCCTCCATGGTGTAATGATTGGAAGAGTCCACACTTTGATCGTTCCCTGGAAGACCAGTAGTAGTTTCCGATGCACATCTGGTGGCATTCTGTAATCTGTGGACTATCAGAGTGTTGATGAAACACAGAAATTGTATCGGGATTGAATAAAACAGTCACCATGCGCACTACCCTCCACGGGAGGTATGTCTCAAACAGTCTACGCATTGATCGTTACATGGAAGACCAGTAGTAGTTTCCGGTGCACATCTGGTGGCATTCTGTAATCTGTTGACTATCAGAGTGTTGATGAAACACAGAAATTGCATCGGGATTGAATACAACAGTCACCATGCGCACTTTCCTCCAGGGGAGTAATGTCTCAAACAGTTTACGCTTTGATCGTTGCCTGGAAGACCAGCAGTTGTTTCCGATGCTTATCTGGTGTCATTCTGTAATCTGTGGACTATCAGAGTGTTGATGAAACACAGAAATTGCATCGGGATTGAATACAACAGTCATAATGCGCACTTTCCTCCACGGGAGTAAAGTCTCAAGCAGTCTACGCTTTGATCGTTCCCTGGAAGACCTGTAGTAGTTTCCGATGCCCATCTGGAGGCATTCTGAAATCTGTGGACTAACTGAGTGTTGATGAAACACAGAAATTGCATCTGGATTGAATACAACAGTCTCCATGCGCACTTTCCTCCAATGGAGTAATGTCTCTAACAGTCTACGCTTGGACGTTCATAGGAAGACCAGTAGTAGTTTCCGATGCATATCTGGAGGCATTCTGTAATCTGTGGAGTATCAGAGTGTTGATGAAACACAGAAATTGCATCGGGATTGAATACAACAGTCACCATGTGCACTTTCCTCCGTGGGAGTAATGACTGAAACAGTCCACCCTTTGATCGTTCCCTGGAAGACCAGTAGTAGTTTCCGATGCACATCTGGAGGCATTCTGTAATCTGTGGAGTATCAGAGTGTTGATGAAACACAGAAATTGCATCGGGATTGAATACAACTGTCACCATGCGCACTCTCCTCCATGTTAGTAATGTCCCAAACAGTCTACGCTTTGATCGTTCCCTGGAAGACCAGTGGTAGCTTTCAATGCACATCTGGAGGCATTCTGTAATCTGCGGACTATCAAAGTGTTGATAAAACACAGAAATTGCATCGGGATTGAATACAACAGTCACCATGTGCACTTTCCTCCGTGGGAGTAATGACTGAAACAGTCCACCCTTTGATCGTTCCCTGGAAGACCAGTAGTAGTTTCCGATGCACATCTGGAGGGATTCTGAAATCTGTGGACTAACTGAGTGTTGATGAAACACAGAAATTGCATCGGGATTGAATAAAACAGTCACCATGAGCACTTTCCTCCACGGGAGGTATGTCTCAAACAGTCTATGCTTTGATCGTTACCTGGAAGACCAGTAGTAGTTTCCGATGCAAATCTGGTGGCATTCTGTAATCTGTTGACTATCAGAGTGTTGATGAAACACAGAAACTGCATCGGGATTGAATACAACATTTACCATGCGCACCTTCCTCCAAGGGAGTAATGTCTCAAAGAGTTTACGCTTTGATCGTTCCCTGGAATACCAGTAGTAGTTTCCGATGCACATCTGGCGGCATTCTGTAATCTGTGGACTATCAGAGTGTTGATGAAACACAGAAATTGCATCGGGATGTAATACAACAGTCACCATGCGCACTTTCCTCCATGTTAGTAATGTCTCAAACAGTCTACGCTTTGATCGTTCCCTGGAAGACGAGTGGTAGTTTCCAATGCACATCTGCAGGCATTCTGTAATCTGTGGACTATCAGAGTGTTGATGAAACACAGAAATTGCATCGGGATTGAATACAACAGTCACGATGCGCACTTTCCTCCATGGTGTAATGATTGAAAGAGTCCACACTTTGATCGTTCCCTGGAAGACCAGTAGTAGTTTCCGATGCACATCTGGTGGCATTCTGTAATCTGTGGACTATCAGAGTGTTGATGAAACACAGAAATTGTATCGGGATTGAATAAAACAGTCACCATGCGCACTACCCTCCACGGGAGGTATGTCTCAAACAGTCTACGCTTTGATCGTTACCTGGAAGACCAGTAGTAGTTTCCGATGCACATCTGGTGGCATTCTGTAATCTGTTGACTATCAGAGTGTTGATGAAACACAGAAATTGCATCGGGATTGAATACAACAGTCATAATGCGCACTTTCCTCCACGGGAGTAAAGTCTCAAGCAGTCTACGCTTTGATCGTTCCCTGGAAGACCTGTAGTAGTATCCGATGCCCATCTGGAGGCATTCTGAAATCTGTGGACTAACTGAGTGTTGATGAAACACATAAATTGCATCTGGATTGAATACAACAGTCTCCATGCGCACTTTCCTCCAATGGAGTAATGTCTCTAACAGTCTACGCTTGGACGTTCATAGGAAGACCAGTAGTAGTTTCCGATGCATATCTGGAGGCATTCTGTAATCTGTGGAGTATCAGAGTGTTGATGAAACACAGAAATTGCATCGGGATTGAATACAACAGTCACCATGTGCACTTTCCTCCGTGGGAGTAATGACTGAAACAGTCCACCCTTTGATCGTTCCCTGGAAGACCAGTAGTAGTTTCCGATGCACATCTGGAGGCATTCTGTAATCTGTGGAGTATCAGAGTGTTGATGAAACACAGAAATTGCATCGGGATTGAATACAACTGTCACCATGCGCACTCTCCTCCATGTTAGTAATGTCCCAAACAGTCTACGCTTTGATCGTTCCCTGGAATACCAGTGGTAGCTTTCAATGCACATCTGGAGGCATTCTGTAATCTGCGGACTATCAAAGTGTTGATAAAACACAGAAATTGCATCGGGATTGAATACAACAGTCACCATGTGCACTTTCCTCCGTGGGAGTAATGACTGAAACAGTCCACCCTTGGATCGTTCCCTGGAAGACCAGTAGTAGTTTCCGATGCACATCTGGAGGGATTCTGAAATCTGTGGACTAACTGAGTGTTGATGAAACACAGAAATTGCATCGGGATTGAATAAAACAGCCACCATGAGCACTTTCCTCCACGGGAGGTATGTCTCAAACAGTCTATGCTTTGATCGTTACCTGGAAGACCAGTAGTAGTTTCCGATGCAAATCTGGTGGCATTCTGTAATCTGTTGACTATCAGAGTGTTGATGAAACACAGAAACTGCATCGGGATTGAATACAACATTTACCATGCGCACCTTCCTCCAAGGGAGTAATGTCTCAAAGAGTTTACGCTTTGATCGTTCCCTGGAAGACCAGTAGTAGTTTCCGATGCACATCTGGAGGCATTCTGTAATCTGTGGACTATCAGAGTGTTGATGAAACACAGAAATTGCATCGGGATGTAATACAACAGTCACCATGCGCACTTTCCTCCATGTTAGTAATGTCTCAAACAGTCTACGCTTTGATCGTTCCCTGGAAGACGAGTGGTAGTTTCCAATGCACATCTGCAGGCATTCTGTAATCTGTGGACTATCAGAGTGTTGATGAAACACAGAAATTGCATCGGGATTGAATACAACAGTCACCATGCGCACTTTCCTCCATGGTGTAATGATTGAAAGAGTCCACACTTTGATCGTTCCCTGGAAGACCAGTAGTAGTTTCCGATGCACATCTGGTGGCATTCTGTAATCTGTGGACTATCAGAGTGTTGATGAAACACAGAAATTGTATCGGGATTGAATAAAACAGTCACCATGCGCACTACCCTCCACGGGAGGTATGTCTCAAACAGTCTACGCTTTGATCGTTACCTGGAAGACCAGTAGTAGTTTCCGATGCACATCTGGTGGCATTCTGTAATCTGTTGACTATCAGAGTGTTGATGAAACACAGAAATTGCATCGGGATTGAATACAACAGTCATAATGCGCACTTTCCTCCACGGGAGTAAAGTCTCAAGCAGTCTACGCTTTGATCGTTCCCTGGAGGACCTGTAGTAGTTTCCGATGCCCATCTGGAGGCATTCTGAAATCTGTGGACTAACTGAGTGTTGATGAAACACAGAAATTGCATCTGGATTGAATACAACAGTCTCCATGCGCACATTCCTCCAATGGAGTAATGTCTCTAACAGTCTACGCTTGGACGTTCATAGGAAGGCCAGTAGTAGTTTCCGATGCACATCTGGAGGCATTCTGTAATCTGTGGAGTATCAGAGTGTTGATGAAACACAGAAATTGCATCGGGATTGAATACAACTGTCACCTTGCGCACTCTCCTCCATGTTAGTAATGTCCCAAACAGTCTACGCTTTGATCGTTCCCTGGAAGACCAGTGGTAGCTTTCAATGCGCATCTGGAGGCATTCTGTAATCTGCGGACTATCAAAGTGTTGATAAAACACAGAAATTGCATCGGGATTGAATACAACAGTCACCATGTGCACTTTCCTCCGTGGGAGTAATGACTGAAACAGTCCACCCTTTGATCGTTCCCTGGAAGACCAGTAGTAGTTTCCGATGCACATCTGGAGGGATTCTGAAATCTGTGGACTAACTGAGTGTTGATGAAACACAGAAATTGCATCGGGATTGAATAAAACAGTCACCATGAGCACTTTCCTCCACGGGAGGTATGTCTCAAACAGTCTATGCTTTGATCGTTACCTGGAAGACCAGTAGTAGTTTCCGATGCAAATCTGGTGGCATTCTGTAATCTGTTGACTATCAGAGTGTTGATGAAACACAGAAACTGCATCGGGATTGAATACAACATAAACCATGCGCACCTTCCTCAGTGGGAGTAATGTCTCAAACAGTCTACGCTTTGATCGTTCCCTGGAAGACCAGTAGTAGTTTCCGATGCACATCTGGAGGGATTCTGAAATCTGTGGACTAACTGAGTGTTGATGAAACACAGAAATTGCATCGGGATTGAATAAAACAGTCACCATGAGCACTTTCCTCCACGGGAGGTATGTCTCAAACAGTCTATGCTTTGATCGTTACCTGGAAGACCAGTAGTAGTTTCCGATGCAAATCTGGTGGCATTCTGTAATCTGTTGACTATCAGAGTGTTGATGAAACACAGAAATTGCATCGGGATTGAATACAACAGTCACCATGCGCACTTTCCTCCACGGGAGTAATGTCTAAAAACAGGCTACGCTTTGATCGTCCCCTGGAAGACCAGTAGTAGTTTCCGATGCAAATCTGGAGGCATTCTGAAATCTGTGGACTAACTGAGTGTTGATGAAACACAGAAATTGCATCAAGATTGAATACAACAGTCACCATGCGCACTTTCCTCCATGGGAGTAATGTCTCTAACAGTCTAGGCTTGGACCTTCCCAGGAAGACCAGTAGTAGGTTCCGATGCACATCTGGAGGCATTCTGTAATCTGTGGAGTATCAGAGTGTTGATGAAAAACAGAAACTGCATCGGGATTGAATACAACATTCACCATGCGCACCTTCCTCAATGTGAGTAATGTCTCAAACAGTCTACGCTTTGATCGTTCCCTGGAAGACCAGTAGTAGTTTCCGATGCACATCTGGAGGGATTCTGAAATCTGTGGACTAACTGAGTGTTGATTAAACTAAGAAATTGCATTGGGATTGAATACAACATTCTCCATGCGCACTTTCCAAGATGGGAGGTATGTCTCTAACAGTCTACGTTTGGACGTTCATAGGAAGACCAGTAGTAGTTTCCGATGCACATCAGCAGGCATTCTGTAATCTGTGGACTATCAGGGTGTTGATGAAACACAGTAATTGCATCGGGATTGAATACAACAGTCACCATGCGCACTTTCCTCCACGGGAGTAATGTCTCAAACAGTCTACGCTTCGATCGTTCCTTGGAAGACCAGTAGTAGTTTCCAAAGCACATCTGGTGGCATTCTGTATTCTGAACAATATCAGCGTGTAGATGAAACAAAGAAATTGCATCGGGATTGAATACAACAGTCACCATGCGCACTTTCATCCATGGGAGTAATGTCTCAAATAGTCTACGCTTAGATCGTTCCCAGGAAGACCAGTAGTAGTTTCCGATGCACATCTGGAGGCATTCTGTAATCAGTGGAGTATGAGAGTGTTGATGAAAAACAGAAATAGCATCGGGATTGATTACAACAGTCACCATGCGCACCTTCCTCCAAGGGAGTAATGTCTCAAAGAGTTTACGTGTTGATCGTTCCCTGGAAGACCAGTAGTAGTTTCCGATGCACAACTGGAGGCATTCTGTAATCTGTGGACTATCAGAGTGTCGATGAAACACAGAAATTGCATCGGGATTGAAAACAACAGTCGCCATGCCCACTCTCCTCCATGTTAGTAATGTCTCAAACTGTCTACGCTTTGATCGTTCCCTGGAAGACCAGTGGTAGTTTCCAATGCACATCTTTAGGCATTCTGTAATCTGTGGACTATCAAAGTGTTGATGAAAGACAGAAATTGCATCGGGATTGAATACAGCAGTCACCATGTGCACTTTTCTCCGTGGGAGTAATGACTGTAAAAGTCCACCCTTTGATCGTTCCCTGGAAGACCAGTAGTAGTTACCGATGCACATCTGGTGGCATTCTGTAATCTGTGGACTATCAGAGTGTTGATGAAACACAGAAATTGCATCGGGATTGAATAAAACAGTCACCATGCGCACTTTCCTCCACGGGAGGTATGTCTCAAAGAGTCTACGCTTTGATCGTTACCTCGAAAACCAGTAGTAGTTTCCGATGCACATCTGGTGGCATTCTGTAGTCTGTGGACTATCAGAGTGTTGATGAAACACAGAGATTGCATCGGGATTGAATACAGCAGTCACCATGCGCACTCTCCTCCACGGGAGTAATGTCTCAAACAGTCTACGCTTCGATCGTTCCCTGGAAGACCAGTAGTAGTTTCCAAAGCACATCTGGTGGCATTCTGTATTCTGAACAATATCAGCGTGTAGATGAAACAAAGAAATTGCATCGGGATTGAATACAACATTCACCATGCGCACCTTCCTCAATGGGAGTAATGTCTCAAACAGTCTACGCTTTGATCGTTCCCTGGAAGACCAGTAGTAGTTTCCGATGCACATCTGGAGGCATTCTGAAATCTGTGGACTAACTGAGTGTTGATGAAACACAGAAATTGCATCGGGATTGAATATAACAGTCACCATGCGCACTTTCCTCCATGGGAGTAATGTCTCTAACAGTCTAGCCTTGGACGTTCCCAGGAAGACCAGTAGTAGGTTCCGATTCACATCTGGAGGCATTCTGTAATCTGTGGAGTATCAGAGTGTTGATGAAACACAGAAACTGCATCGGGATTGAATACAACATTTACCATGCGCACCTTCCTCAGTGGGAGTAATGTCTCAAACTGTCTACGCTTTGATCGTTCCCTGGAAGACCAGTAGTAGTTTCCGATGCACATCTGGTGGCATTCTGTAATCTGTTGACTATCAGAGTGTTGATGAAACACAGAAATTGCATCGGGATTGAATACAACAGTCACCATGCGCACTTTCCTCCAGGGGAGTAATGTCTCAAACAGTTTACGCTTTGATCGTTGCCTGGAAGACCAGCAGTTGTTTCCGATGCTTATCTGGTGTCATTCTGTAATCTGTGGACTATCAGAGTGTTGATGAAACACAGAAATTGCATCGGGATTGAATACAACAGGCATAATGCGCACTTTCCTCCACGGGAGTAAAGTCTCAAGCAGTCTACGCTTTGATCGTTCCCTGGAAGACCTGTAGTAGTTTCCGATGCCCATCTGGAGGCATTCTGAAATCTGTGGACTAACTGAGTGTTGATGAAACACAGAAATTGCATCTGGATTGAATACAACAGTCTCCATGCGCACTTTCCTCCAATGGAGTAATGTCTCTAACAGTCTACGCTTGGACGTTCATAGGAAGACCAGTAGTAGTTTCCGATGCACATCTGGAGGCATTCTGTAATCTGTGGAGTATCAGAGTGTTGATGAAACACAGAAATTGCATCGGGATTGAATACAACTGTCACCATGCGCACTCTCCTCCATGTTAGTAATGTCCCAAACAGTCTACGCTTTGATCGTTCCCTGGAAGACCAGTGGTAGCTTTCAATGCACATCTGGAGGCATTCTGTAATCTGCGGACTATCAAAGTGTTGATAAAACACAGAAATTGCATCGGGATTGAATACAACAGTCACCATGTGCACTTTCCTCCGTGGGAGTAATGACTGAAACAGTCCACCCTTTGATCGTTCCCTGGAAGACCAGTAGTAGTTTCCGATGCACATCTGGAGGGATTCTGAAATCTGTGGACTAACTGAGTGTTGATGAAACACAGAAATTGCATCGGGATTGAATAAAACAGTCACCATGAGCACTTTCCTCCACGGGAGGTATGTCTCAAACAGTCTATGCTTTGATCGTTACCTGGAAGACCAGTAGTAGTTTCCGATGCAAATCTGGTGGCATTCTGTAATCTGTTGACTATCAGAGTGTTGATGAAACACAGAAACTGCATCGGGATTGAATACAACATAAACCATGCGCACCTTCCTCAGTGGGAGTAATGTCTCAAACAGTCTACGCTTTGATCGTTCCCTGGAAGACCAGTAGTAGTTTCCGATGCACATCTGGAGGGATTCTGAAATCTGTGGACTAACTGAGTGTTGATGAAACACAGAAATTGCATCGGGATTGAATAAAACAGTCACCATGAGCACTTTCCTCCACGGGAGGTATGTCTCAAACAGTGTATGCTTTGATCGTTACCTGGAAGACCAGTAGTAGTTTCCGATGCAAATCTGGTGGTATTCTGTAATCTGTTGACTATCAGAGTGTTGATGAAACACAGAAATTGCATCGGGATTGAATACAACAGTCACCATGCGCACTTTCCTCCACGGGAGTAATGTCTAAAAACAGGCTACGCTTTGATCGTCCCCTGGAAGACCAGTAGTAGTTTCCGATGCAAATCTGGAGGCATTCTGAAATCTGTGGACTAACTGAGTGTTGATGAAACACAGAAATTGCATCAAGATTGAATACAACAGTCACCATGCGCACTTTCCTCCATGGGAGTAATGTCTCTAACAGTCTAGGCTTGGACCTTCCCAGGAAGACCAGTAGTAGGTTCCGATGCACATCTGGAAGCATTCTGTAATCTGTGGAGTATCAGAGTGTTGATGAAAAACAGAAACTGCATCGGGATTGAATACAACATTCACCATGCGCACCTTCCTCAATGTGAGTAATGTCTCAAACAGTCTACGCTTTGATCGTTCCCTGGAAGACCAGTAGTAGTTTCCGATGCACATCTGGAGGGATTCTGAAATCTGTGGACTAACTGAGTGTTGATTAAACTCAGAAATTGCATTGGGATTGAATACAACATTCTCCATGCGCACTTTCCAAGATGGGAGGTATGTCTCTAACAGTCTACGTTTGGACGTTCATAGGAAGACCAGTAGTAGTTTCCGATGCACATCAGCAGGCATTCTGTATTCTGTGGACTATCAGGGTGTTGATGAAACACAGTAATTGCATCGGGATTGAATACAACAGTCACCATGCGCACTTTCCTCCACGGGAGTAATGTCTCAAACAGTCTACGCTTCGAACGTTCCCTGGAAGACCAGTAGTAGTTTCCAAAGCACATCTGGTGGCATTCTGTATTCTGAACAATATCAGCGTGTAGATGAAACAAAGAAATTGCATCGGGATTGAATACAACAGTCACCATGCGCACTTTCATCCATGGGAGTAATGTCTCAAATAGTCTACGCTTAGATCGTTCCCAGGAAGACCAGTAGTAGTTTCCGATGCACATCTGGAGGCATTCTGTAATCAGTGGAGTATGAGAGTGTTGATGAAAAACAGAAATAGCATCGGGATTGATTACAACAGTCACCATGCGCACCTTCCTCCAAGGGAGTAATGTCTCAAAGAGTTTACGTGTTGATCGTTCCCTGGAAGACCAGTAGTAGTTTCCGATGCACAACTGGAGGCATTCTGTAATCTGTGGACTATAAGAGTGTCGATGAAACACAGAAATTGCATCGGGATTGAAAACAACAGTCGCCATGCCCACTCTCCTCCATGTTAGTAATGTCTCAAACTGTCTACGCTTTGATCGTTCCCTGGAAGACCAGTGGTAGTTTCCAATGCACATCTTTAGGCATTCTGTAATCTGTGGACTATCAAAGTGTTGTTGAAACACAGAAATTGCATCGGGATTGAATACAACAGTCACCATGTGCACTTTTCTCCGTGGGAGTAATGACTGTAAAAGTCCACCCTTTGATCGTTCCCTGGAAGACCAGTAGTAGTTACCGATGCACATCTGGTGGCATTCTGTAATCTGTGGACTATCAGAGTGTTGATGAAACACAGAAATTGCATCGGGATTGAATAAAACAGTCACCATGCGCACTTTCCTCCACGGGAGGTATGTCTCAAATAGTCTACGCTTTGATCGTTACCTCGAAAACCAGTAGTAGTTTCCGATGCACATCTGGTGGCATTCTGTAGTCTGTGGACTATCAGAGTGTTGATGAAACACAGAGATTGCATCGGGATTGAATACAGCAGTCACCATGCGCACTCTTCTCCACGGGAGTAATGTCTCAAACAGTCTACGCTTCGATCGTTCCCTGGAAGACCAGTAGTAGTTTCCAATGCACATCTGGTGGCATTCTGTATTCTGAACAATATCAGCGTGTAGATGAAACAAAGAAATTGCATCGGGATTGAATACAACATTCACCATGCGCACCTTCCTCAATGGGAGTAATGTCTCAAGCAGTCTACGCTTTGATCGTTCCCTGGAAGACCAGTAGTAGTTTCCGATGCACATCTGGAGGCATTCTGTAATCTGTGGAGTATCAGAGTGTTGATGAAACACAGAAATAGCATCGGGATTGAATACAACTGTCACCATGCGCACTCTCCTCCATGTTAGTAATGTCCCAAACAGTCTACGCTTTGATCGTTCCCTGGAAGACCAGTGGTAGCTTTCAATGCACATCTGGAGGCATTCTGTAATCTGCGGACTATCGAAGTGTTGATAAAACACAGAAATTGCATCGGGATTGAATACAACAGTCACCATGTGCACTTTCCTCCGTGGGAGTAATGACTGAAACAGTCCACCCTTTGATCGTTCCCTGGAAGACCAGTAGTAGTTTCCGATGCACATCTGGAGGGATTCTGAAATCTGTGGACTAACTGAGTGTTGATGAAACACAGAAATTGCATCGGGATTGAATACAACAGTCACCATGCGCACTTTCCTCCAGGGGAGTAATGTCTCAAACAGTTTACGCTTTGATCGTTGCCTGGAAGACCAGCAGTTGTTTCCGATGCTTATCTGGTGTCATTCTGTAATCTGTGGACTATCAGAGTGTTGATGAAACACAGAAAATGCATCGGGATTGAATACAACAGTCATAATGCGCACTATCCTCCACGGGAGTAAAGTCTCAAACAGTCTACGCTTTGATCGTTCCCTGGAAGACCTGTAGTAGTTTCCGATGCTCATCTGGAGGCATTCTGAAATCTGTGGACTATCTGAGTGTTGATGAAACACAGAAATTGCATCTGGATTGAATACAACAGTCTCCATGCGCACTTTCCTCCAATGGAGTGATGTCTCTAACAGTCTACGCTTGGACGTTCATAGGAAGACCAGTAGTAGTTTCCGATGATCATCTGGAGGCATTCTGTAATCTGTGGAGTATCAGAGTGTTGATGAAACACAGAAATTGCATCGGGATTGAATACAACTGTCACCATGCGCACTCTCCTCCATGTTAGTAATGTCCCAAACAGTCTACGCTTTGATCGTCCCCTGGAAGACCAGTGGTAGCTTTCAATGCACATCTGGAGGCATTCTGTAATCTGCGGACTATCAAAGTGTTGATAAAACACAGAAATTGCATCGGGATTGAATACAACAGTCACCATGTGCACTTTCCTCCGTGGGAGTAATGACTGAAACAGTCCACCCTTTGATCGTTCCCTGGAAGACCAGTAGTAGTTTCCGATGCACATCTGGAGGGATTCTGAAATCTGTGGACTAACTGAGTGTTAATGAAACACAGAAATTGCATCGGGATTGAATAAAACAGTCACCATGAGCACTTTCCTCCACGGGAGGTATGTCTCAAACAGTCTACGCTTTGATCGTTCCCTGGAAGACCAGTAGTAGTTTCCAAAGCACATCTGGTGGCATTCTGTATTCTGAACAATATCAGCGTGTAGATGAAACAAAGAAATTGCATCGGGATTGAATACAACAGTCACCATGCGCACTTTCATCCATGGGAGTAATGTCTCAAATAGTCTACGCTTAGATCGTTCCCAGGAAGACCAGTAGTAGTTTCCGATGCACATCTGGAGGCATTCTGTAATCAGTGGAGTATGAGAGTGTTGATGAAAACAGAAATAGCATCGGGATTGATTACAACAGTCACCATGCGCACCTTCCTCCAAGGGAGTAATGTCTCAAAGAGTTTACGTGTTGATCTTTCCCTGGAAGACCAGTAGTAGTTTCCGATGCACAACTGGAGGCATTCTGTAATCTGTGGACTATCAGAGTGTCGATGAAACACAGAAATTGCATCGGGATTGAATACAACAGTCGCCATGCCCACTCTCCTCCATGTTAGTAATGTCTCAAACTGTCTACGCTTTGATCGTTCCCTGGAAGACCAGTGGTAGTTTCCAATGCACATCTTTAGGTATTCTGTAATCTGTGGACTATCAAAGTGTTGATGAAACACAGAAATTGCATCGGGATTGAATAAAACAGTCACCATGCGCATTTTCCTCCACGGGAGGTATGTCTCAAAGAGTCTACGCTTTGATCGTTACCTCGAAAACCAGTAGTAGTTTCCGATGCACATCTGGTGGCATTCTGTAGTCTGTGGACTATCAGAGTGTTGATGAAACACAGAGATTGCATCGGGATTGAATACAGCAGTCACCATGCGCACTCTCCTCCACGGGAGTAATGTCTCAAACAGTCTACGCTTCGATCGTTCCCTGGAAGACCAGTAGTAGTTTCCAAAGCACATCTGGTGGCATTCTGTATTCTGAACAATATCAGCGTGTAGATGAAACAAAGAAATTGCATCGGGATTGAATACAACATTCACCATGCGCACCTTCCTCAATGGGAGTAATGTCTCAAACAGTCTACGCTTTGATCGTTCCCTGGAAGACCAGTAGTAGTTTCCGATGCACATCTGGAGGCATTCTGAAATCTGTGGACTAACTGAGTGTTGATGAAACACAGAAATTGCATCGGGATTGAATATAACAGTCACCATGCGCACTTTCCTCCATGGGAGTAATGTCTCTAACAGTCTAGCCTTGGACGTTCCCAGGAAGACCAGTAGTAGGTTCCGATTCACATCTGGAGGCATTCTGTAATCTGTGGAGTATCAGAGTGTTGATGAAACACAGAAACTGAATCGGGATTGAATACAACATTTACCATGCGCACCTTCCTCAGTGGGAGTAATGTCTCAAACAGTCTAAGTTTTGATCGCTCCCTGGAAGACCTGTAGTAGTTTCCAATGCACATCTGGAGGCATTTTGTAATATGTGGACGATGAGAGTGTTGATGAAACACAGAAATTGCATCGGGATTGAATACAACAGTCACCATGTGCAATTTTCTCCATGGGAGTAATGTCTCAAACAGTTTACGCTTTGATCGTTCCCTGGAAGTCCAGTAGTAGTTTCCGATGCACATCTGGGGGCATTCTACAATGTGTGGACTATCAGAGTGTTGATGAAACACAGAAATTGCATCAGGATTGAATACAACAGTCACCATGCGCACTTTCCTTAATGGGAGTAATGTCTCAAACAGTCTACGCTTTGATCGTTCCGTGCAAGACCAGTAGTAGTTTCCGATGCACATCTGGAGGCATTCTGTATTCTGTGGACGTTCAAAGTGTTGATGAAACGCAGAAATTGCATCGGGATTGAATACAACAGCCACCTTGCGCACTCTCCTCCAGGTGAGTAATGTCTAAACAGTCTACGCTTTGATCGTTCCCTGGAAGACCAGTAGTAGTTTCCGATACACATATGGAGGCATTCTGTAATCTGTGGACCTTCAAAGTGTTGCTGACACACAGAAATTGCATCGCGATTGAATACAACAGTCACCATTCGCACTTTCCTCCATGGGAGTAATGTCTCAAACAGTCTACGCTTTTATCATTCCCTGGAAGACCTGTAGTAGTTTCCGATGCACATCAGGAGGCATTTTGTAATCTGTGGACTATCAGAGTGTTGATGAAACCCAGAAATTGCATCGGGATTGAATACAACAGTGACCATGCGCACTTACCTCCATGGGAGTAATGTCTCAAACAGTCTACGGTTTGATCGTTCCCTGCAAGACCAGTAGTAGTTTCCGATTCATATCTGGAGGCATTCTGTAATCTGTGGACGTTCAAAGTGTTGATGAAACGCAGAAATTGCATCGGGATTGAATACAACAGCCACCTTGCGCACTCTCCTCCAGGTGAGTAATGTCTAAACAGTCTACGCTTTGATCGTTCCCTGGAAGACCAGTAATAGTTTCCGATGCACATCTGGAGGCATTCTGTAACCTGTCGACCTTCAAAGTGTTGATGAAACACAGAAATTGCATCGGGATTGAATACAACAGCCACCATGCGCACTTTCCTGTATGGGAGTAATGTCTCAAGCAGTCTAAGTTTTGATCGTTCCCTGGAAGACCTGTAGTAGTTTCCAATGCACATCTGGAGGCATTTTGTAATATGTGGACGATGAGACTGTTGATGAAACACAGAAATTGCATCGGGATTGAATACAACAGTCACCATGTGCAATTTTCTCCATGGGAGTAATGTCTCAAACAGTTTACGCTTTGATCGTTCCCTGGAAGTCCAGTAGTAGTTTCCGATGCACATCTGGGGGCATTCTACAATGTGTGGACTATCAGAGTGTTGATGAAACACAGAAATTGCATCAGGATTGAATACAACAGTCACCATGCGCACTTTCCTTTATGGGAGTAATGTCTCAAACAGTCTACGCTTTGATCGTTCCGTGCAAAACCAGTAGTAGTTTCCGATGCACATCTGGAGGCTTTCTGTAATCTGTGGACCTTCAAAGTGTTGATGAAACACAGAATTTGCATCGCGATTGTATACAACAGTCACCATGCGCACTTTCCTCCATGGGAGTAATGTCTCAAATTGTCTACGCTTTGATCGTTCCCTGCAAGACCAGTAGTAGTTTCCGATGCACATCTGGAGGCATTCTGTAATCTGTGGACCTTCAAAGTGTTGATGAAACACAGAAATTGCCTCGGGATTGAATACAACAGTCATCAATCGCATTTTCCTCCATGGGAGTAATGTCTCAAACTGTCTACGTTTTGATCGTTCCCTGGAACACCAGTAGTAGTTTCCGATGCACATCTGGAGGCATTCTGTAATCTGTGGACCTTCAAAGTGTTGATGAAACGCAGAAATTGCAACAGGATTGAATACAACAGCCACCTTGCGCACTCTCCTCCAGGTGAGTAATGTCTAAACAGTCTACGCTTTGATCGTTCCCTGGAAGACCAGTAGTAGTTTCCGATGCACATCTGGAGGCATTCTGTAATCTGTGGACATTCAAAGTGTTGATGAAACACAGAAATTGCATCGCGATTGAATACAACAGTCACCATTCGCACTTTCCTCCATGGGAGTAATGTCTCAAACAGTCTACGTTTTGATCGTTCCCTGGATGACCAGTAGTAGTTTCCGATGCACATCTGGATTCATTCTGTAATCTGTGGACTAACTGAGTGTTGATGAAACACAGAAATTGCATCGGGATTGAATATAACAGTCACCATGCGCACTTTCCTCCATGGGAGTAATGTCTCTAACAGTCTAGCCTTGGACGTTCCCAGGAAGACCAGTAGTAGGTTCCGATTCACATCTGGAGGCATTCTGTAATCTGTGGAGTATCAGAGTGTTGATGAAACACAGAAACTGCATCGGGATTGAATACAACATTTACCATGCGCACCTTCCTCAGTGGGAGTAATGTCTCAAACAGTCTAAGTTTTGATCGCTCCCTGGAAGACCTGTAGTAGTTTCCAATGCACATCTGGAGGCATTTTGTAATATGTGGACGATGAGAGTGTTGATGAAACACAGAAATTGCATCGGGATTGAATACAACAGTCACCATGTGCAATTTTCTCCATGGGAGTAATGTCTCAAACAGTTTACGCTTTGATCGTTCCCTGGAAGTCCAGTAGTAGTTTCCGATGCACATCTGGGGGCATTCTACAATGTGTGGACTCTCAGAGTGTTGATGAAACACAGAAATTGCATCAGGATTGAATACAACAGTCACCATGCGCACTTTCCTTAATGGGAGTAATGTCTCAAACAGTCTACGCTTTGATCGTTCCGTGCAAGACCAGTAGTAGTTTCCGATGCACATCTGGAGGCATTCTGTAATCTGTGGACCTTCAAAGTGTTGATGAAACACAGAATTTGCATCGCGATTGTATACAACAGTCACCATGCGCACTTTCCTCCATGGGAGTAATGTCTCAAACAGTCTACGCTTTGATCGTTCCTGCAAGACCAGTAGTAGTTTCCGATGCACATCTGGAGGCATTCTGTATTCTGTGGACGTTCAAAGTGTTGATGAAACGCAGAAATTGCATCGGGATTGAATACAACAGCCACCTTGCGCACTCTCCTCCAGGTGAGTAATGTCTAAACAGTCTACGCTTTGATCGTTCCCTGGAAGACCAGTAGTAGTTTCCGATACACATATGGAGGCATTCTGTAATCTGTGGACCTTCAAAGTGTTGCTGAAACACAGAAATTGCATCGCGATTGAATACAACAGTCACCATTCGCACTTTCCTCCATGGGAGTAATGTCTCAAACAGTCTACGCTTTTATCATTCCCTGGAAGACCTGTAGTAGTTTCCGATGCACATCAGGAGGCATTTTGTAATCTGTGGACTATCAGAGTGTTGATGAAACCCAGAAATTGCATCGGGATTGAATACAACAGTGACCATGCGCACTTACCTCCATGGGAGTAATGTCTCAAACAGTCTACGGTTTGATCGTTCCCTGCAAGACCAGTAGTAGTTTCCGATGCACATCTGGAGGCATTCTGTAATCTGTGGACGTTCAAAGTGTTGATGAAACGCAGAAATTGCATCGGGATTGAATACAACAGCCACCTTGCGCACTCTCCTCCAGGTGAGTAATGTCTAAACAGTCTACGCTTTGATCGTTCCCTGGAAGACCAGTAATAGTTTCCGATGCACATCTGGAGGCATTCTGTAACCTGTCGACCTTCAAAGTGTTGATGAAACACAGAAATTGCATCGGGATTGAATACAACAGCCACCATGCGCACTTTCCTGTATGGGAGTAATGTCTTAAGCAGTCTAAGTTTTGATCGTTCCCTGGAAGACCTGTAGTAGTTTCCAATGCACATCTGGAGGCATTTTGTAATATGTGGACGATGAGACTGTTGATGAAACACAGAAATTGCATCGGGATTGAATACAACAAACACCATGTGCAATTTTCTCCATGGGAGTAATGTCTCAAACAGTTTACGCTTTGATCGTTCCCTGGAAGTCCAGTAGTAGTTTCCGATGCACATCTGGGGGCATTCTACAATGTGTGGACTATCAGAGTGTTGATGAAACACAGAAATTGCATCAGGATTGAATACAACAGTCACCATGCGCACTTTCCTTTATGGGAGTAATGTCTCAAACAGTCTACGCTTTGATCGTTCCGTGCAAAACCAGTAGTAGTTTCCGATGCACATCTGGAGGCTTTCTGTAATCTGTGGACCTTCAAAGTGTTGATGAAACACAGAATTTGCATCGCGATTGTATACAACAGTCACCATGCGCACTTTCCTCCATGGGAGTAATGTCTCTAAGAGTCTACGCTTTGATCGTTCCCTGGAAGACCAGTAGTAGTTTCCGATGCACATCTGGAGGCATTCTGTAATCTGTGGACCTTCAAAGTGTTGATGAAACACAGAAATTGCCTCGGGATTGAATACAACAGTCATCAATCGCATTTTCCTCCATGGGAGTAATGTCTCAAACTGTCTACGTTTTGATCGTTCCCTGGAACACCAGTAGTAGTTTCCGATGCACATCTGGAGGCATTCTGTAATCTGTGGACCTTCAAAGTGTTGATGAAACGCAGAAATTGCAACAGGATTGAATACAACAGCCACCTTGCGCACTCTCCTCCAGGTGAGTAATGTCTAAACAGTCTACGCTTTGATCGTTCCCTGGAAGACCAGTAGTAGTTTCCGATGCACATCTGGAGGCATTCTGTAATCTGTGGACATTCAAAGTGTTGATGAAACACAGAAATTGCATCGCG
This sequence comes from Schistocerca gregaria, assembly GCF_023897955.1. Lineage (NCBI taxonomy): Eukaryota > Metazoa > Arthropoda > Insecta > Orthoptera > Acrididae > Schistocerca > Schistocerca gregaria. Next base: position 14,435,974 of record NC_064929.1, on the reverse strand, counting down.
ATTGAATACAACAGTCACCATTCGCACTTTCCTCCATGGGAGTAATGTCTCAAACAGTCTACGTTTTGATCGTTCCCTGGATGACCAGTAGTAGTTTCCGATGCTCATCTGGAGGCATTCTGTAATCTGTGGACTATGTGAGTCTTGATGAAACACAGAAATTGAATCGGGATTGAATACAACAGTCATCATGCGCACTTTCCTCCATTGGTGTAATGTCTCAAACTGTTTACGCTTTGATCGTTCCCTGGAAGACCAGTAGTAGTTTCCGATGCACATCTGGAGACATTCTGTAATCTGTGTACCTTCAAAGTGTTGATGAAACACAGAAATTGCATCGGTATGCAATACAACAGTCACCATGCGCACTTTCCTCCATGGGAGTAATGTCTTAAACTGTCTACGTTTTGATCGTTCCCTGGAAGACCAGTAGTAGTTTCCGATGCACATCTGGAGGCATTCTGTAATCTGTGCACCTTCAAAGTGTTGATGAAACACAGGAATTCCATCGACATTGAATACAACAGTCACCATGCGCACTTTCCTCCATGGGAGTAATGTCTCAAACAGTCTACGCTTTGATCATTCCCTGGAAGACCTGTAGTAGTTTCCGATGCACATCAGGAGGCATTTTGTAATCTGTGGACTATCAGAGTGTTGATGAAACCCAGAAATTGCATCGGGATTGAATACAACAGTCACCAGGTGCACTTATCTCCATGGGAGTAATGTCTCAAACAGTTTACGCTTTGATAGTTCCCTGGAAGACCAGTAGTAGTTTCCGATGCACATCTGGGGGCATTCTATAATGTGGGGACTATCAGAGTGTTGATGAAACACAGAAATTGCATCAGGATTGAATACAACAGTGACCATGCGCACTTACCTCCATGGGAGTAATGTCTCAAACAGTCTACGGTTTGATCGTTCCCTGCAAGACCAGTAGTAGTTTCCAATGCACATCTGGAGGCATTCTGTAATCTGTGGACGTTGAAAGTGTTGATGAAACACAGAAATTGCATCGGGATTGAATACAACAGCCACCTTGCGCACTTTCCGATATGTGAGTGATGCCTCAAACAGTCTACGCTTTTATCGTTCCCTGGAAGACCAGTAGTAGTTTCCGATGCACATCTGGAGGCATTCTGTAATGTGTGGACCTTCAAAGTGTTGATGAAACACAGAAATTGCCTCGGGATTGAATACAACAGTCATCAATCGCATTTTCCTCCATGGGAGTAATGTCTCAAACTGTCTTCGTTTTGATCGTTCCCTGGAACACCAGTAGTAGTTTCCGATGCACATCTGGAGGCATTCTGTAATCTGTGGACCTTCAAAGTGTTGATGAAACGCAGAAATTGCATCGGGATTGAATACAACAGCCACCTTGCGCACTCTCCTCCAGGTGAGTAATGTCTAAACAGTCTACGCTTTGATCGTTCCCTGGAAGACCAGTAGTAGTTTCCGATGCACATCTGGAGGCATTCTGTAATCTGTGGACCTTAAAAGTGTTGATGAAACACAGAAATTGCATCGCAATTGAATACAACAGTCACCATTCGCACTTTCCTCCATGGGAGTAATGTCTCAAACAGTCTACGCTTTGATCGTTCCCTGGATGACCAGTAGTAGTTTCCGATGCACATCTGGAGTCATTCTGTAATCTGTGGACTATATGAGTCTTGATGAAACACAGAAATTGCATCGGGATTGAATACAACAGTCACCATGCGCACTTTCCTCCATTGGTGTAATGTCTCAAACAGTTTACGCTTTGATCGTTCATTGGAAGACCAGTAGTAGTTTCCGATGCACATCTGGAGACATTCTGTAATCTGTGTACCTTCAAAGATTTGATGAAACACAGATATTGCATCGGGATTGAATACAACAGTCACCATGCGCACTATCCTCCATGTGAGTAATGTCTCAAACAGTCTACGCTTTGATCGTTCCCTGGAAGACCAGCAGTAGTTTCCGATGCACATCTGGAGGCATTCTGTAATCTGTGGACTATCGGAGTCTTGATGAGACACAGAAATTGCATCGGGATTGAATACAACAGTCACCATGCGCACTTTCCTCCATGGGTGTAATGTCTCAAACAGTCTACGCTTTGATCGTTCCCTGGAAGACCAGCAGTTGTTTCCGATGCACATCTGGAGGCATTCTGTAATCTGTGGACCTTCAAAGTGTTGATGAAACACAGAAATTGCATCGGGATTGAATACAACAGTCACCTTGCGCACTTTCCTCTATATGAGTAACGTCACAAACAGTCTACGTTTTGATCGTTCCCTGGAAGACCAGTAGTAGTTTCCGATGCACATCTTTAGGCATTCTGTAATCTGTGGACTATCAGAGAGTTGATGAAACACAGAAATTGCATCGGGATTGAATACAACAGTCACCATGCGCACTATCCTCCATATGGGTAATGTCGCAAACAGTCTACGATTTGATCGTTCCCTGGAAGACCAGTAGTAGCTTCCGATGCACATCTGGAGGCATTCTGTAATCTGTGGACTATCTGAGTGTTGATGAAACACAGAAATTGCATCGGGATTGAATACAACAGTCTCCATGCAAAATTTCCTCCATGGGAGTAATGTCGCAAACAGTCTACGCTTTGATCATTCCCTGGAAGACCAGTAGTAGTTTCCGATGCACATCTGGAGGCATTCTGTAATCTGTGGACCTACAAAGTGTTGATGAAACAGAGAAATTGCATCGGGATGGAATATAACAGTCACCAATCGCACTTTCCTCCGTGGGAGTAATGTCTCAAATTGTCTACGTTTTGATCGTTCCCTGGAAGACCAGTAGTAGTTTCCGATGCACATCTGGAGGCATTCTGTAATCTGTGTACCTTCAAAGTGTTGATGAAACACAGAAAATGCATCGGGATTGAATACAACAGTCACCATGCGCACTATCCTCCATGTGAGTAATGTCTCAAACAGTCTACGTTTTGATCGTTCCCTGGATGACCAGTAGTAGTTTCCGATGCACATCTGGAGGCATTCTGTAATCTGTGGACTATATGAGTCTTGATGAAACACAGGAATTGCATCGGGATTGAATACAACAGTCACCATGCGCACTTTCTTCCATTGGTGTAATGTCTCAAACAGTTTACGCTTTGATCGTTCCCTGGAAGACCAGTAGTAGTTTCCGATGCACATCTGGAGGCATTCTGTAATCAGTGCACTATCACAGTGTTGATGAAACACAGATATTGCATTGGGATTGAATACAACAGTCACCATGCGCACTTTCCTCCATTGGTGTAATGTCTCAAACAGTTTACGCTTTGATCGTTCCCTGGAAGACCAGTAGTATTTTCCGATGCACATCTGGAGGCATTCTGTAATCTGTGGACTATCAGAGTCTTGATGAGAAACAGAAATTGCATCGGGATTGAATACAACAGTCACCATGCGCACTTTCCTCCGTGGGAGTAATGTCTCAAACTGTCTACGTTTTGATCGTTCCCTGGAAGACCAGTAGTAGTTTCCGATGCACATCTGGAGGCATTCTGTAATCTGTGTACCTTCAAAGTGTTGATGAAACACAGAAATTGCATCGGGATTGAATACAACAGTCACCATGCGCACTATCCTCCATGTGAGTAATGTCTCAAACAGTCTACGCTTTGATCGTTCCCTGGAAGACCAGTAGTAGCTTCCGATGCACATCTGGAGGCATTCTGTAATCTGTGGACTATATGAGTCTTGATGAAACACAGAAATTGCATCGGGATTGAATACAACAGTCACCATGCGCACTTTCCTCCATTGGTGTAATATCTCAACCAGTTTACGCTTTGATCGTTCCCTGGAAGACCAGTAGTATTTTCCGATGCACATCTGGAGGCATTCTGTAATCTGTGGAGTATCAGAGTCTTGATGAGACACAGAAATTGCATCGGGATTGAATACAACAGTCACCATGCGCACTTTCCTCCATGGGTGTAATGTCTCAAACAGTTTACGCTTTGATCGTTCCCTGGAAGACCAGTAGTAGTTTCCGATGCACATCTTCTGACATTCTGTAATGTGTAGACTATCAGGGTGTTGATGAAACACAGAAATTACCTCAGGATTGAATACAACAGTCACCATGCGCACTTTCCACCATGGGAGTAATGTCTCAAACAGTCTACGATTTGATCGTTCATTGCAAGACCAGTAGTAGTTTCCGATGCACATCTGGAGGCATTCTGTTATCTGTGGACCTTCAAAGTGTTGATGAAACACAGAAATTGCATCGGGATTGAATACAGCAGTCACCATGCGCACATTCCTCCATGGGAGTAAAGTCTCAATCAGTCTACGCTTTGATCGTTCCCTGGAGGACCTGTAGTAGTTTCCGATGCACATCTGGAGGCATTTTGTAATCTGTGGACTATCAGAGTGTTGATAAAACACAGAAATTGCATCGGGATTGAATACAACAGTCTCCATGCACAGTTTCCTCCATGGGAGTAATGTCGCAAACAGTCTACGCTTTGATCATTCCCTGGAAGACCAGTAGTAGCTTCCGATGCACATCTGGAGGCATTCTGTAATCTGTGGACTATCCGAGTGTTGATGAAACACAGAAATTGCATCGGGATTGAATACAGCAGTCTCCATGCCCAATTTCCTCCATGGGAGTAATGTCGCAAACAGTCTACGCTTTGATCATTCCCTGGAAGACCAGTAGTAGTTTCCGATGCACATCTGGAAGCATTCTGTAATCTGTGGACCTTCAAAGTGTTGATGAAACACAGAAATTGCATCGGGATGGAATACAACAGTCACCATTCGCACTTTCCTCCGTAGGAGTAATGTCTCAAACTGTCTACGTTTTCATCGTTCCCTGGAAGACCAGTAGTAGTTTCCGATGCACATCTGGAGGCATTCTGTAATCTGTGTACCTTCAAAGTGTTGATGAAACACAGAAATTGCATCGGGATTGAATACAACAGTCACCATGCGCACTATCCTCCATGTGAGTAATGTCTCAAACAGTCTACGCTTTTATCGTTCCCTGGAAGACCAGTAGTAGTTTCCGATGCACATCTGGAGGCATTCTGTAATCTGTGGACTATATGAGTCTTGAAGAAACACAGAAATTGCATCGGGATTGAATACAACAGTCACCATGCGCACTTTCCTCCATTGGTGTAATGTCTCAAACGGTTTACGCTTTGATCGTTCCCTGGAAGACCAGTAGTAGTTTCCGATGCACATCTGGAGGCATTCTGTAATCTGTGCACTATCACAGTGTTGATGAAACACAGATATTGCATTGGGATTGAATACAACAGTCACCATGCGCACTTTCCTCCATTGGTGTAATGTCTCAAACGGTTTACGCTTTGATCGTTCCCTGGAAGACCAGTAGTAGTTTCCGATGCACATCTGGAGGCATTCTGTAATCTGTGCACTATCACAGTGTTGATGAAACACAGAAATTGCATCGGTATTGTATACAACAGTCACCATGTGAACATTCCTCCATGGGAGTAATGTCTCAAACAGTCTACGCTTTAATCGTTCCTTGGAAGACCAGTAGTAGTTTACGATGTACATCTGGGGGCATTCTGTAATCTGTGGACCTTCAAAGTGTTGATAAAACACAGAAGTTGCATCGGGATTGAATACAACAGTCACTATGCGCACTTTCCTCCATAAGAGTAGTGTCTCAAAGAGTCTACGCTTTGATCGTTCCCTGGAAGACCAGTAGTAGTTTCCGATGCACTTCTGGAGGCATCCTGTCATCTGTGGACTATCTGAGTGTTGATGAAACACAGAAATTTCATCGGGATTGAATGCAACAGTCACCATGAGCACTTTCTCCATGGGAGTAATGTCTCAAACAGTCTACGCTTTGATGGTTCCCTGGAAGACCAGTAGTAGTTTCCGATGCACATCTGGAGGCATTCTGTAATCTGTGGACTATCAGAGTGTTGATAAAACACAGAAATTGCATCGGGATTGAATACAACAGTCTCCATGCACAGTTTCCTCAATGGGAGTAAAGTCTCAAACAGTCTCCGCTTTGATCGTTCCCTGGAAGTCAATGTAATAGTTTCCAATGCACATCTGGAGGCATTCTGTAATCTGTGAACCTTCAAAGTGTTGATGAAACACAGAAATTGCATCGAGATTGAATACAACAGTCACCATGTGCACTTGTCTCCATGGGAGTAATGTCTCAAACAGTTTACGCTTTGATCGTTCCCTGGAAGACCAGTAGTAGTTTCCGATGCACATATGGGGACATTCTATAATGTGTGGACTATCAGAGTGTTGATGAAACACAGAAATTGCATCAGGATTGAATACAACAGTGACCATGCGCACTTTCCTCCATGGGAGTAATGTCTCAAACAGTCTACGGTTTGATCGTACACTGCAAGACCAGTAGTAGTTTCCGATGCACATCTGGAGGCATTCTGTAATCTGTGGACCTTTCAAAGTGTTGATGAAACTCAGAAATTGCACCGGGATTAAATACAACAGTCACCATGCGCAATTTCCTCCAAGGGAGTAATGTCTCAAACAGTCTACACTTTGATCGTTCCCTGGAAGTCAATGTAATAGTTTCCGATGCACATCTGGAGGCATTCTGTAATCTGTGGACCTTCAGAGTGTTGATGAAACACAGAAACTGCATCGGGATTGAATACAACAGTCAACATTAGCACTTTCCTCCATAGGAGTAATGTCTCAAGCAGTCTACGCTTTGATCGTTCCCTGGATGACCAGTAGTAGTTTCCGATGCATATCTGGAGGCATTCTGTAATCTGTGGCCCTTCAAAGTGTTGATGAAACACAGAAATTGCATCGAGATTGAATACAACAGTCACCATTCGCACTTTCCTCCATGGGAATAATGTCTCAAACAGTTTACGCTTTGATCGTTCATTGGAAGACCAGTAGTAGTTTCCGATGCACATCTGGAGACATTCTGTAATCTGTGTACTTTCAAAGATTTGATGAAACACAGAAATTGCATCGGGATTGAATACAACAGTCACCATGCGCACTTTCCTCCATTGGTATAATGTCTCAAACAGTTTACGCTTTGATCGTTCCCTGGAAGACCAGTAGTATTTTCCGATGCACATCTGGAGGCATTCTGTAATCTGTGGACTATATGAGTCTTGATGAAACACAGAAATTGCATCGGTATTGTATACAACAGTCACCATGTGAACATTCCTCCATGGGAGTAATGTCTCAAACAGTCTACGCTTTAATCGTTCCTTGGAAGACCAGTAGTAGTTTACGATGTACATCTGGGGGCATTCTGTAAGCTGTGGACCTTCAAAGTGTTGATAAAACACAGAAGTTGCATCGGGATTGAATACAACAGTCACTATGCGCACTTTCCTCCATAAGAGTAGTGTCTCAAAGAGTCTACGCTTTGATCGTTCCCTGTAAGACCAGTAGTAGTTTCCGATGCACTTCTGGAGGCATCCTGTAATCTGTGGACTATCTGAGTGTTGATGAAACACAGAAATTTCATCGGGATTGAATGCAACAGTCACCATGAGCACTTTCTCCATGGGAGTAATGTCTCAAACAGTCTACGCTTTGATGGTTCCCTGGAAGACCAGTAGTAGTTTCCGATGCACATCTGGAGGCATTCTGTAATCTGTGGACTATCAGAGTGTTGATAAAACACAGAAATTGCATCGGGATTGAATACAACAGTCTCCATGCACAGTTTCCTCAATGGGAGTAAAGTCTCAAACAGTCTCCGCTTTGATCGTTCCCTGGAAGTCAATGTAATAGTTTCCAATGCACATCTGGAGGCATTCTGTAATCTGTGAACCTTCAAAGTGTTGATGAAACACAGAAATTGCATCGAGATTGAATACAACAGTCACCATGTGCACTTGTCTCCATGGGAGTAATGTCTCAAACAGTTTACGCTTTGATCGTTCCCTGGAAGACCAGTAGTAGTTTCCGATGCACATATGGGGACATTCTATAATGTGTGGACTATCAGAGTGTTGATGAAACACAGAAATTGCATCAGGATTGAATACAACAGTGACCATGCGCACTTTCCTCCATGGGAGTAATGTCTCAAACAGTCTACGGTTTGATCGTACACTGCAAGACCAGTAGTAGTTTCCGATGCACATCTGGAGGCATTCTGTAATCTGTGGACCTTTCAAAGTGTTGATGAAACTCAGAAATTGCACCGGGATTAAATACAACAGTCACCATGCACAATTTCCTCCAAGGGAGTAATGTCTCAAACAGTCTACACTTTGATCGTTCCCTGGAAGTCAATGTAATAGTTTCCGATGCACATCTGGAGGCATTCTGTAATCTGTGGACCTTCAGAGTGTTGATGAAACACAGAAACTGCATCGGGATTGAATACAACAGTCAACATTAGCACTTTCCTCCATAGGAGTAATGTCTCAAGCAGTCTACGCTTTGATCGTTCCCTGGATGACCAGTAGTAGTTTCCGATGCATATCTGGAGGCATTCTGTAATCTGTGGCCCTTCAAAGTGTTGATGAAACACAGAAATTGCATCGAGATTGAATACAACAGTCACCATTCGCACTTTCCTCCATGGGAATAATGTCTCAAACAGTTTACGCTTTGATCGTTCATTGGAAGACCAGTAGTAGTTTCCGATGCACATCTGGAGACATTCTGTAATCTGTGTACTTTCAAAGATTTGATGAAACACAGAAATTGCATCGGGATTGAATACAACAGTCACCATGCGCACTTTCCTCCATTGGTATAATGTCTCAAACAGTTTACGCTTTGATCGTTCCCTGGAAGACCAGTAGTATTTTCCGATGCACATCTGGAGGCATTCTGTAATCTGTGGACTATATGAGTCTTGATGAAACACAGAAATTGCATCGGTATTGTATACAACAGTCACCATGTGAACATTCCTCCATGGGAGTAATGTCTCAAACAGTCTACGCTTTAATCGTTCCTTGGAAGACCAGTAGTAGTTTACGATGTACATCTGGGGGCATTCTGTAAGCTGTGGACCTTCAAAGTGTTGATAAAACACAGAAGTTGCATCGGGATTGAATACAACAGTCACTATGCGCACTTTCCTCCATAAGAGTAGTGTCTCAAAGAGTCTACGCTTTGATCGTTCCCTGGAAGACCAGTAGTAGTTTCCGATGCACTTCTGGAGGCATCCTGTAATCTGTGGACTATCTGAGTGTTGATGAAACACAGAAATTTCATCGGGATTGAATGCAACAGTCACCATGAGCACTTTCTCCATGGGAGTAATGTCTCAAACAGTCTACGCTTTGATGGTTCCCTGGAAGACCAGTAGTAGTTTCCGATGCACATCTGGAGGCATTCTGTAATCTGTGGACTATCAGAGTGTTGATAAAACACAGAAATTGCATCGGGATTGAATACAACAGTCTCCATGCACAGTTTCCTCAATGGGAGTAAAGTCTCAAACAGTCTCCGCTTTGATCGTTCCCTGGAAGTCAATGTAATAGTTTCCAATGCACATCTGGAGGCATTCTGTAATCTGCGAACCTTCAAAGTGTTGATGAAACACAGAAATTGCATCGATATTGAATACAACAGTCACCATGTGCACTTGTCTCCATGGGAGTAATGTCTCAAACAGTTTACGCTTTGATCGTTCCCTGGAAGACCAGTAGTAGTTTCCGATGCACATATGGGGACATTCTATAATGTGTGGACTATCAGAGTGTTGATGAAACACAGAAATTGCATCAGGATTGAATACAACAGTGACCATGCGCACTTTCCTCCATGGGAGTAATGTCTCAAACAGTCTACGGTTTGATCGTACACTGCAAGACCAGTAGTAGTTTCCGATGCACATCCTGAGGCATTCTGTAATCTGTGGACCTTTCAAAGTGTTGATGAAACTCAGAAATTGCACCGGGATTAAATACAACAGGCACCATGCGCAATTTCCTCCAAGGGAGTAATGTCTCAAACAGTCTACACTTTGATCGTTCCCTGGAAGTCAATGTAATAGTTTCCGATGCACATCTGGAGGCATTCTGTAATCTGTGGACCTTCAGAGTGTTGATGAAACACAGAAACTGCATCGGGATTGAATACAACAGTCAACATTAGCACTTTCCTCCATAGGAGTAATGTCTCAAGCAGTCTACGCTTTGATCGTTCCCTGGATGACCAGTAGTAGTTTCCGATGCATATCTGGAGGCATTCTGTAATCTGTGGCCCTTCAAAGTGTTGATGAAACACAGAAATTGCATCGAGATTGAATACAACAGTCACCATTCGCACTTTCCTCCATGGGAGTAATGTCTCAAACAGTTTACGCTTTGATCGTTCATTGGAAGACCAGTAGTAGTTTCCGATGCACATCTGGAGACATTCTGTAATCTGTGTACTTTCAAAGATTTGATGAAACACAGAAATTGCATCGGGATTGAATACAACAGTCACCATGCGCACTTTCCTCCATGGGAGTAATGTCTCAAACAGTCTACGCTTTGATCGTTCCCTGCAAGACCAGTAGTAGTTTCCGATGCACATCTGGAGGCATTCTGTAATCTGTGGACCTTCAAAGTGTTGATGAAACACAGAAATTGCCTCGGGATTGAATACAACAGTCATCAATCGCATTTTCCTCCATGGGAGTAATGTCTCAAACTGTCTACGTTTTGATCGTTCCCTGGAACACCAGTAGTAGTTTCCGATGCACATCTGGAGGCATTCTGTAATCTGTGGACCTTCAAAGTGTTGATGAAACGCAGAAATTGCATCGGGATTGAATACAACAGCCACCTTGCGCACTCTCCTCCAGGTGAGTAATGTCTAAACAGTCTACGCTTTGATCGTTCCCTGGAAGACCAGTAGTAGTTTCCGATGCACATCTGGAGGCATTCTGTAATCTGTGGACCTTCAAAGTGTTGATGAAACACAGAAATTGCATCGCGATTGAATACAACAGTCACCATTCGCACTTTCCTCCATGGGAGTAATGTCTCAAACAGTCTACGCTTTGATCGTTCCCTGGATGACCAGTAGCAGTTTCCGATGCACATCTGGAGTCATTCTGTAATCTGTGGACTATATGAGTCTTGATGAAACACAGAAATTGCATCGGGATTGAATACAACAGTCACCATGCGCACTTTCCTCCATTGGTGTAATGTCTCAAACAGTTTACGCTTTGATTGTTCATTGGAAGACCAGTAGTAGTTTCTGATGCACATCTGGAGACATTCTGTAATCTGTGTACCTTCAAAGATTTGATGAAACACAGAAATTGCATCGGGATTGAATACAACAGTCACCATGCGCACTATCCTCCATGTGAGTAATGTCTCAAACAGTCTACGCTTTGATCGTTCCCTGGAAGACCAGCAGTAGTTTCCGATGCACATCTGGAGGCATTCTGTAATCTGTGGACTATCAGAGTCTTGATGAGACACAGAAATTGCATCGGGATTGAATACAACAGTCACCATGCGCACTTTCCTCCATGGGTGTAATGTCTCAAACAGTTTACGCTTTGATCGTTCCCTGGAAGACCAGCAGTTGTTTCCGATGCACATCTGGAGGCATTCTGTAATCTGTGGACCTTCAAAGTGTTGATGAAACACAGAAATTGCATCGGGATTGAATATAACAGTCACCATGCGCACTTTCCTCTATATGAGTAATGTCACAAACAGTCTACGTTTTGATCGTTCCCTGGAAGACCAGTAGTAGTTTCCGATGCACATCTTTAGGCATTCTGTGATCTGTGGACTATCAGAGAGTTGATGAAACACAGAAATTGCATCGGGATTGAATACAACAGTGACCATCCGCACTTTCCTCCATGGGAGTTATGTCTCAAACAGTTTACGCTTTGATCGTTCCCTGGAAGACCAGTAGTAGTTTCCGATGCAAATCTTCCGACAATCTGTAATGTGTGGACTATCTGAGTGTTGATGAAACACAGAAATTGCATCGGGATTGAATACAACAGTCACCATGCGCACTTTCCACCATGGGAGTAATGTCTCAAACAGTTTACGCTTTGATCGTTCCCTGGAAGACCAGTAGTAGTTTCCGATGCACATCTGGAATCATTCTGTAATCTGCGGACCTTCAAAGTGTTGATGAAACACAGAAATTGCATCGGGATTGAATACAACAGTCACCATGCGCACTTTCTTCCATATGGGTAATGTCGCAAACAGTCTACGATTTGATCGTTCCCTGGATAACCAGTAGTAGCTTCCGATGCACATCTTGAGGCATTCTGTAATCTGTGGACTATCTGAGTGTTGATGAAACACAGAAATTGCATCGGGATTGAATACAACAGTCTCCATGCCCAATTTCCTCCATGGGAGTAATGTCGCAAACAGTCTACGTTTTTGATCATTCCCTGGAAGACCAGTTGTAGTTTCCGATGCACTTCTGGAGGCATTCTCTAATCTGTGGACCTTCAAAGTGTTGATGAAACACAGGAATTGCATCGGGATGGAATAGAACAGTCACCAATCGCACTTTCCTCCTTGGGAGTAATGTCTCAATTTGTCTACGTTTTGATCGTTCCCTGGAAGACCAGTAGAAGTTTCCGATGCACATCTGGAGGCATTCTGTAATCTGTGTACCTTCAAAGTGTTGATGAAACACAGAAAATGCATCGGGATTGAATACAACAGTCACCATGCGCACTATCCTCCATGTGAGTAATGTCTCAAACAGTCTACGCTTTGATCGTTCCCTGGAAGACCAGTAGTAGTTTCCGATGCACATCTGGAGGCATTCTGTAATCTGTGGACTATATGAGTCTTAATGAACACAGGAATTGCATCGGGATTGAATACAACAGTCACCATGCGCACATTCTTCCATTGGTGTAATGTCTCAAACAGTTTACGCTTTGATCGTTCCCTGGAAGACCAGTAGTAGTTTCCGATGCACATCTGGAGGCATTCTGTAATCAGTGCACTATCACAGTGTTGATGAAACACAGATATTGCATTGGGATTGAATACAACAGTCACCATGCGCACTTTCCTCCATTGGTGTAATGTCTCAAACAGTTTACGCTTTGATCGTTCCCTGGAAGACCAGTAGTATTTTCCGATGCACATCTGGAGGCATTCTGTAATCTGTGGACTATCAGAGTCTTGATGAGAAACAGAAATTGCATCGGGATTGAATACAACAGTCACCATGCGCACTTTCCTCCGTGGGAGTAATGTCTCAAACTGTCTACGTTTTGATCGTTCCCTGGAAGACCAGTAGTAGTTTCCGATGCACATCTGGAGGCATTCTGTAATCTGTGGACCTTCAAAGTGTTGATGAAACACAGAAATTGCATCGCGATTGAATACAACAGTCACCATTCGCACTTTTCTCCATGGGAGTAATGTCTCAAACAGTCTACGCTTTGATCGTTCCCTGGATGACCAGTAGTAGTTTCCGATGCACATCTGGAGTCATTCTGTAATCTGTGGACTATATGAGTCTTGATGAAACACAGAAATTGCATCGGGATTGAATACAACAGTCACCATGCGCACTTTCCTCCATTGGTGTAATGTCTCAAACAGTTTACGCTTTGATCGATCATTGGAAGACCAGTAGTAGTTTCCGATGTACATCTGGAGACATTCTGTAATCTGTGTACCTTCAAAGATTTGATGAAACACAGAAATTGCATCGGGATTGAATACAACAGTCACCATTCGCACTTTCCTCCATGGGTGTAATGTCTCAAACAGTTTACGCTTTGATCGTTCCCTGGAAGGCCAGTAGTAGTTTCCGATGCACATCTTCTGACATTCTGTAATGTGTGGACTATCAGAGTGTTGATGAAACACAGAAATTGCCTCAGGATTGAATACAACAGTCACCATGCGCACTTTCCACCATGGGAGTAATGTCTCAAACAGTCTACGATTTGATCGTTCATTGCAAGACCAGTAGTAGTTTCCGATGCACATCTGGAGGCATTCTGTTATCTGTGGACCTTCAAAGTGTTGATGAAACACAGAAATTGCATTGGGATTGAATACAACAGTCACCACGCGCACATTCCTCCATGGGAGTAAAGTCTCAATCAGTCTACGCTTTGATCGTTCCCTGGAGGACCTGTAGTAGTTTCCGATGCACATCTGGAGGCATTCTGAAATCTGTGGACTATCAGAGTGTTGATAAAACACAGAAATTGCATCGGGATTGAATAGAATAGTCTCCATGCACAGTTTCCTCCATGGGAGTAATGTCGCAAACAGTCTACGCTTTGATCATTCCCTGGAAGACCAGTAGTAGCTTCCGATGCACATCTGGAGGCATTCTGTAATCTGTGGACTATCTGAGTGTTGATGAAACACAGAAATCGCATCGGGATTGAATACAACAGTCTCCATGCCCAATTTCCTCCATGGGAGTAATGTCGCAAACAGTCTACGCTTTGATCATTCCCTGGAAGACCAGTAGTAGTTTCCGATGCACATCTGGAAGCATTCTGTAATCTGTGGACCTTCAAAGTGTTGATGAAACACAGACATTGCATCGGGATGGAATACAACAGTCACCATTCGCACTTTCCTCCGTAGGAGTAATGTCTCAAACTGTCTACGTTTTGATCGTTCCCTGGAAGACCAGTAGTAGTTTCCGATGCACATCTGGAGGCATTCTGTAATCTGTGTACCTTCAAAGTGTTGTTGAAACACAGAAATTGCATCGGGATTGAATACAACAGTCACCATGCGCACTATCCTCCATGTGAGTAATGTCTCAAACAGTCTACGCTTTTATCGTTACCTGGAAGACCAGTAGTAGTTTCCGATGCACATCTGGAGGCATTCTGTAATCTGTGCACTATCACAGTGTTGATGAAACACAGATATTGCATTGGGATTGAATACAACAGTCACCATGCACACTTTCCTCCATTGGTGTAATGTCTCAAACAGTTTACGCTTTGATCGTTCCCTGGAAGACAAGTAGTATTTTCCGATGCACATCTGGAGGCATTCTGTAATCTGTGGACTATATGAGTCTTGATGAAACACAGAAATTGCATCGGGATTGAATACAACAGTCACCATGCGCACTTTCCTCCATTGGTGTAATGTCTCAAACAGTTTACGATTTGATCGTTCCCTGGAAGACCAGTAGTAGTTTCCGATGCACATCTTCTGACATTCTGTAATGTGTGGACTATCAGAGTGTTGATGAAACACAGAAATTGCCTCAGGATTGAATACAACACTCACCATGCGCACTTTCCACCATGGGAGTAATGTCTCAAACAGTCTACGCTTTGATCGTTCATTGCAAGACTAGTAGTAGTTTCCGATGCACATCTGGAGGCATTCTGTTATCTGTGGACCTTCAAAGTGTTGATGAAACACAGAAATTGCATCGGGATTGAATACAACAGTCACCATGCGCACATATCTCCATGGGAGTAATGTCTCAATCAATCTACGCTTTGATCGTTCCCTGGAGGACCTGTAGTAGTTTCCGATGCACATCTGGAGGCATCCTGTAATCTGTGGACTATCTGAGTGTTGATGAAACACAGAAATTTCATCAGGATTGAATGCAACAGTCACCATGAGCACTTTTCTCCATGGGAGTAATGTCTCAAACAGTCTACGCTTTGATGGTTCCCTGGAAGACCAGTAGTAGTTTCCGAACACATCTGGAGGCATTATGTAATCTGTGGACTATCAGAGTTTTGATAAAACACAGAAATTGCATCGGGATTGAATACAACAGTGTCCATGCACAGTTTCCTCCATGGGAGTAAAGTCTCAAACAGTCTCCGCTTTGATCGTTCCCTGGAAGTCAATGTAATAGTTTCCGATGCACATCTGGAGGCATTCTGTAATCTGTGAACCTTCAAAGTGTTGATGAAACACAGAAATTGCATCGAGATTGAATACAACAGTCACCATGTGCACTTGTCTCCATGGGAGTAATGTCTCAAACAGTTTACGCTTTGATCGTTGCCTGGAAGACCAGTAGTAGTTTCCGATGCACATATGGGGACATTCTATAATGTGTGGACTATCAGAGTGTTGATGAAACACAGAAATTGCATCAGGATTGAATACAACAGTGACCATGCGCACTTTCCTCCATGGGAGTAATGTCTCAAACAGTCTACGGTTTGATCGTACCCTGCAAGACCAGTAGTAGTGTCCGATGCACATCTGGAGGTATTCTCTAATCTGTGGACCTTTCAAAGTGTTGATGAAACACAGAAATTGCATCGGGATTAAATACAACAGTCACCATGCGCAATTTCCTCCAAGGGAGTAATGTCTCAAACAGTCTACACTTTGATCGTTCCCTGGAAGTCAATGTAATAGTTTCCGATGCACATCTGGAGGCATTCTGTAATCTGAGGACCTTCAGAGTGTTGATGAAACACAGAAACTGCATCGGGATTGAATACAACAGTCAACATTAGCACTTTCCTCCATAGGAGTAATGTCTCAAGCAGTCTACGCTTTGATCGTTCCCTGGAAGACCAGTAGTAGTTTCCGATGCACATCTGGAGGCATTCTGTAATCTGTGGACCTTCAAAGTGTTGATGAAACACAGAAATTGCATCGAGATTGAATACAACAGCCACCATGCGCACTTTCCTCCATGGGAGAAATGTTTCAAACAGTCTACGGTTTGATTGTTCCCTGCAAGACCAGTAGTAGTTTCCGATGCACATCTGGAGGCATTCTGTAATCTGTGGACCTTCAAAGTGTTGATGAAACAAAGAAATTGCCTCGGGATTGAATACGACAGTCATCATTCGCATTTTCCTCCATGGGAGTAATGTCTCAAACTGTCTACGATTTGATCGTTCCCTGGAACACCAGTAGTAGTTTCCGATGCACATCTGGAGGCATTCTTTAATCTGTGGACCTTCAAAGTGTTGGTGAAACACAGAAAGTGCATCGGGATTGTATACAACAGGCACCATGCAGGCTTTTCTCCATGGGAGGAATGTCTCAAACAGTTTACGCATTGATCGTTCCCTTGAAGACCAGTAGTAGTTTCCGATGTACATCTGGGGGCATTCTGTAATCTGTGGACCTTCAAAGTGTTCATAAAACACAGAAATTGCATCGAGATTGAATACAACAGTCACCATGCGCACTTTCCTCCATGGGAGTAATGTCTCAAACAGTCTACGCTTTCATCGTTCCCTGAAAGACCTGTAGTAGTTTCCGATGCACATCAGGAGGCCTTTTGTAATCTGTGGACTATCAGAGTGTTGATGAAACACAGAAATTGCATCGGGATTGAATAGAACAGTCACCATGTGCACTTTTCTCCATGGGAGTAATGTCTCAAACAGTTTACGCTTTGATCGTTACCTTGAAGACCAGTAGTAGTTTCCGATGCACATCTGGAGCATTCTGTAATCTCTGGACTATCAGAGTGTTGATGAAACAAAGAAATTGCATCGGGATTGAATACAACAGTCACCATGAGCAATTTCCTCCATGGGAGTAATGACTCAAACAGTCTACACTTTGATCGTTCCCTGGAAGTCAATGTAATAGTTTCCGATGCACATCTGGAGGCATTCTGTAATCTGTGGACTATCAGAGTGTTGATGAAACACAGAAACTGCACCGGGATTGAATACAACAGTCACCATGAGCACTTCCCTCCATAGGAGTAATGTCTCAAACAGTCTACGCTTTGATCGTTCCCTGGGAGACCAGTAGTAGTTTCCGATGCACATCTGGAGGCATTCTGTAATCTGTGGATCTTCAAAGTGTTGATGAAACACAGAAATTGCATCGGTATGGAATACAACAGTCACCATGCGCACTTTCCTCCATGGGAGTAATGTCTCAAACTGTCTACGTTTTGATCGTTCCCTGGAAGACCAGTAGTAGTTTCCGATGCACATCTGGAGGCATTCTGTAACCTGTCGACCTTCAAAGTGTTGTTGTAACACAGAAATTGCATCGGATTTGAATACAACAGCCATCTTGCGCACTTTCCTCCATGTGAGTAATGTCTCAAACTGTCTACGCTTTGATCGTTCCCTGGAAGACCAGTAGTAGTTTCCGATGCACATCTGGAGGCATTCTGTAATCTGTGGACCTTCAAAGTGTTGATGAAACACAGAAATTGCATCGCGATTGAATACAACAGTCACCATGCGCACTTTCCTCCATTGGTGTAATGTCTCAAACAGTTTACGATTTGATCGTTCCCTGGAAGACCAGTAGTAGTTTCCGATGCACATCTGGAGGCATTCTGTAATCTGTGCACTATCACAGTGTTGATGAAACACAGATATTGCATTGGGATTGAATACAACAGTCACCATGCGCACTTTCCTCCATTGGTGTAATGTCTCAAACAGTTTACGCTTTGATCGTTCCCTGGAAGACCAGTAGTATTTTCCGATGCACATCTGGAGGCATTATGTAATCTGTGAACCTTCAAAGTGTTGATGAAACACAGAAATTGCATCGAGATTGAATACAACAGTCACCATGTGCACTTGTCTCCATGGGAGTAATGTCTCAAACAGTTTACGCTTTGATCGTTGCCTGGAAGACCAGTAGTAGTTTCCGATGCACATATGGGGTCATTCTATAATGTGTGGACTATCAGAGTGTTGATGAAACACAGAAATTGCATCAGGATTGAATACAACAGTGACCATGCGCACTTTCCTCCATGGGAGTAATGTCTCAAACAGTCTACGGTTTGATCGTACCCTGCAAGACCAGTAGTAGTGTCCGATGCACATCTGGAGGCATTCTCTAATCTGTGGACCTTTCAAAGTGTTGATGAAACACAGAAATTGCATCGGGATTAAATACAACAGTCACCATGCGCAATTTCCTCCAAGGGAGTAATGTCTCAAACAGTCTACACTTTGATCGTTCCCTGGAAGTCAATGTAATAGTTTCCGATGCACATCTGGAGGCATTCTGTAATCTGTGGACTATCAGAGTGTTGATGAAACACAGAAACTGCATCGGGATTGAATACAACAGTCACCATGAGCACTTTCCTCCATAGGAGTAATGTCTCAAACAGTCTACGCTTTGATCGTTCCCTGGGAGACCAGTAGTAGTTTCCGATGCACATCTGGAGGCATTCTGTAATCTGTGGATCTTCAAAGTGTTGATGAAACACAGAAATTGCATCGGTATGGAATACAACAGTCACCATGCGCACTTTCCTCCATGGGAGTAATGTCTCAAACTGTCTACGTTTTGATCGTTCCCTGGAAGACCAGTAGTAGTTTCCGATGCACATCTGGAGGCATTCTGTAACCTGTCGACCTTCAAAGTGTTGTTGTAACACAGAAATTGCATCGGGTTTGAATACAACAGCCATCTTGCGCACTTTCCTCCATGTGAGTAATGTCTCAAACTGTCTACGCTTTGATCGTTCCCTGGAAGACCAGTAGTAGTTTCCGATGCACATCTGGAGGCATTCTGTAATCTGTGGACCTTCAAAGTGTTGATGAAACACAGAAATTGCATCGCGATTGAATACAACAGTCACCATGCGCACTTTCCTCCATGTTAGTAATGTCTCAAACAGTCTACTCTTTGATCGTTCCCTGGAAGACCTGTAGTAGTTTCCGACGCACATCTGGAGGCATTTTGTAATCTGTGGACTATCAGAGTGTTGATGAAACACAGAAATTGCATCGGGATTGAATACAAAAGTCACCATGTGCACTTTTCTCCATGGGAGTAATGTCTCAAACAGTTTACGATTTGATCGTTCTCTGGAAGACCAGTAGTAGTTTCCGATGCACATCTGGGGGCATTCTATAATGTGTGGACTATCAGAGTGTTGATGAAACACAGAAATTGCATCAGGATTGAATACAACAGTCACCATGCGCAATTTCCTCCATGGGAGTAACGCCTCAAACAGTCTACGCTTTGATGGTTCACTGGAAGACCAGTAATAGTTTCCGATTCTCATCTGGAGGCATTCTGTAATCTGTGGACTATCAGAGTGTTGATGAAACACAGAAATTGCATCGGGATTGAATACAACAGCCACCATGCGCAATTTCCTCCATGGGAGTAATGTCTCAAACAGTCTACGCTTTGATCGTTCCCTGGAAGTCAATGTAATAGTTTCCGATGCACATCTGGAGGCATTCTGTAATCTGTGGACCTTCAGAGTGTTGATGAAACACAGAAGCTGCATCGGGATTGAATACAACAGTCACCATGAGCACTTTCCTCCATAGGAGTAATGTCTCAAACAGTCTACGTTTTGATCTTTCCCTGGAAGACTAGTAGAAGTTTCCGATGCACATCTGGAGGCATTCTGTAATCTGTGGACTATCAGAGTGTTGATGAAACCCAGAAATTGCATCGGGATTGAATACAACAGTCACCATTTGCACTTTTCTCCATGGGAGTAATGTCTCAAACAGTTTACGCTTTGATCGTTCCCTGGAAGACCAGTAGTAGTTTCCGATGCACATCTGGGGGCATTCTATAATGTGTGGACTATCAGAGTGTTGATGAAACACCGAAATTGCATCAGGATTTAATACAACAGTCACAATGCGCACTTTCCTCCATGGGAGTAATGTCTCAAACAGTCCACGGTTTGATCGTTATCTGCAAGACCAGTAGTAGTTTCCGATGCACATCTGGAGGCATTCTGTAATCTGTGGACCTTCAAAGTGTTGATGAAACACAGAAAGTGCATCGGGATTGTATACAACAGGCACCATGCAGGCTTTTCTCCATGGGAGTAATGTCTCAAACAGTTTACGCTTTGATCGTTCCCTTGAAGACCAGTAGTAGTTTCCGATGCACATCTCGAGGCGTTCTGTAATCTGTGGACTATCAGAGTGTTGATGAATCACAGAAATTGCATCGGGATTGAATACAACAGTCACCATGCGCAATTTCCTCCATGGGAGTAATGTCTCAAACAGTCTACGCTTTGATCGTTCCCTGGAAGACCAGTAGTAATAGTTTCCGATGCACATCTGGAAGCATTCTGTAATCTGTGGACTATCAGAGTATTGATGAAACACAGAAATTGCATCGGGATTGTATACAACAGTCACCATGTGAACTTTCCTCCATGGGAGTAATGTCTCAAACAGTCTACGCTTTAATCGTTCCCTGGAAGACCAGTAGTAGTTTCCGAACACATCTGGAGGCATTATGTAATCTGTGGACTATCAGAGTGTTGATAAAACACAGAAATTGCATCGGGATTGAATACAACAGTCTCCATGCACAGTTTCCTCCATGGGAGTAAAGTCTCAAACAGTCTCCGCTTTGATCGTTCCCTGGAAGTCAATGTAATAGTTTCCGATGCACATCTGGAGGCATTCTGTAATCTGTGAACCTTCAAAGTGTTGATGAAACACAGAAATTGCATCGAGATTGAATACAACAGTCACCATGTGCACTTGTCTCCATGGGAGTAATGTCTCAAACAGTTTACGCTTTGATCGTTGCCTGGAAGACCAGTAGTAGTTTCCGATGCACATATGGGGACATTCTATAATGTGTGGACTATCAGAGTGTTGATGAAACACAGAAATTGCATCAGGATTGAATACAACAGTGACCATGCGCACTTTCCTCCATGGGAGTAATGTCTCAAACAGTCTACGGTTTGATCGTACCCTGCAAGACCAGTAGTAGTGTCCGATGCACATCTGGAGGTATTCTCTAATCTGTGGACCTTTCAAAGTGTTGATGAAACACAGAAATTGCATCGGGATTAAATACAACAGTCACCAAGCGCAATTTCCTCCAAGGGAGTAATGTCTCAAACAGTCTACACTTTGATCGTTCCCTGGAAGTCAATGTAATAGTTTCCGATGCACATCTGGAGGCATTCTGTAATCTGAGGACCTTCAGAGTGTTGATGAAACACAGAAACTGCATCGGGATTGAATACAACAGTCAACATTAGCACTTTCCTCCATAGGAGTAATGTCTCAAGCAGTCTACGCTTTGATCGTTCCCTGGAAGACCAGTAGTAGTTTCCGATGCACATCTGGAGGCATTCTGTAATCTGTGGACCTTCAAAGTGTTGATGAAACACAGAAATTGCATCGAGATTGAATACAACAGCCACCATGCGCACTTTCCTCCATGGGAGAAATGTTTCAAACAGTCTACGGTTTGATTGTTCCCTGCAAGACCAGTAGTAGTTTCCGATGCACATCTGGAGGCATTCTGTAATCTGTGGACCTTCAAAGTGTTGATGAAACAAAGAAATTGCCTCGGGATTGAATACAACAGTCATCATTCGCATTTTCCTCCATGGGAGTAATGTCTCAAACTGTCTACGATTTGATCGTTCCCTGGAACACCAGTAGTAGTTTCCGATGCACATCTGGAGGCATTCTTTAATCTGTGGACCTTCAAAGTGTTGGTGAAACACAGAAAGTGCATCGGGATTGTATACAACAGGCACCATGCAGGCTTTTCTCCATGGGAGGAATGTCTCAAACAGTTTACGCATTGATCGTTCCCTTGAAGACCAGTAGTAGTTTCCGATGTACATCTGGGGGCATTCTGTAATCTGTGGACCTTCAAAGTGTTCATAAAACACAGAAATTGCATCGAGATTGAATACAACAGTCACCATGCGCACTTTCCTCCATGGGAGTAATGTCTCAAACAGTCTACGCTTTCATCGTTCCCTGAAAGACCTGTAGTAGTTTCCGATGCACATCAGGAGGCCTTTTGTAATCTGTGGACTATCAGAGTGTTGATGAAACACAGAAATTGCATCGGGATTGAATAGAACAGTCACCATGTGCACTTTTCTCCATGGGAGTAATGTCTCAAACAGTTTACGCTTTGATCGTTACCTTGAAGACCAGTAGTAGTTTCCGATGCACATCTGGAGCATTCTGTAGTCTCTGGACTATCAGAGTGTTGATGAAACAAAGAAATTGCATCGGGATTGAATACAACAGTCACCATGAGCAATTTCCTCCATGGGAGTAATGACTCAAACAGTCTACACTTTGATCGTTCCCTGGAAGTCAATGTAATAGTTTCCGATGCACATCTGGAGGCATTCTGTAATCTGTGGACTATCAGAGTGTTGATGAAACACAGAAACTGCATCGGGATTGAATACAACAGTCACCATGAGCACTTTCCTCCATAGGAGTAATGTCTCAAACAGTCTACGCTTTGATCGTTCCCTGGGAGACCAGTAGTAGTTTCCGATGCACATCTGGAGGCATTCTGTAATCTGTGGATCTTCAAAGTGTTGATGAAACACAGAAATTGCATCTGTATGGAATACAACAGTCACCATGCGCACTTTCCTCCATGGGAGTAATGTCTCAAACTGTCTACGTTTTGATCGTTCCCTGGAAGACCAGTAGTAGTTTCCGATGCACATCTGGAGGCATTCTGTAACCTGTCGACCTTCAAAGTGTTGTTGTAACACAGAAATTGCATCGGATTTGAATACAACAGCCATCTTGCGCACTTTCCTCCATGTGAGTAATGTTTCAAACTGTCTACGCTTTGATCGTTCCCTGGAAGACCAGTAGTAGTTTCCGATGCACATCTGGAGGCATTCTGTAATCTGTGGACCTTCAAAGTGTTGATGAAACACAGAAATAGCATCGCGATTTAATACAACAGTCACCATGCGCACTTTCCTCCATTGGTGTAATGTCTCAAACAGTTTACGATTTGATCGTTCCCTGGAAGACCAGTAGTAGTTTCCGATGCACATCTGGAGACATTCTGTAATCTGTGCACTATCACAGTGTTGATGAAACACAGATATTGCATTGGGATTGAATACAACAGTCACCATGCGCACTTTCCTCCATTGGTGTAATGTCTCAAACAGTTTACGCTTTGATCGTTCCCTGGAAGACCAGTAGTATTTTCCGATGCACATCTGGAGGCATTCTGTAATCTGTGGACTATCAGAGTCTTGATGAGACACAGAAATTGCATCGGGATTGAATACAACAGTCACCATGCGCACTTTAATCCATGGGTGAAATGTCTCAAACAGTTTACGATTTGATCGTTCCCTGGAAGACCAGTAGTAGTTTCCGATGCACATCGTCTGACATTCTGTAATGTGTGGACTATCAGAGTGTTGATGAAACACAGAAATTGCCTCAGGATTGAATACAACAGTCACCATGCGCACTTTCCACCATGGGAGTAATGTCTCAAACAGTCTACGCTTTGATCGTTCATTGCAAGACTAGTAGTAGTTTCCGATGCACATCTGGAGGCGTTCTGTTATCTGTGGACCTTCAAAGTGTTGATGAAACACAGAAATTGCATCGGGATTGAATACAACAGTCACCATGCGCACATTCCTCCATGGGAGTAATGTCTCAATCAATCTACGCTTTGATCGTTCCCTGGAGGTCCTGTAGTAGTTTCCGATGCACATCTGGAGGCATCCTGTAATCTGTGGACTATCTGAGTGTTGATGAAACACAGAAATTTCATCAGGATTGAATGCAACAGTCACCATGAGCACTTTTCTCCATGGGAGTAATGTCTCAAACAGTCTACGCTTTGATGGTTCCCTGGAAGACCAGTAGTAGTTTCCGAACACATCTGGAGGCATTATGTAATCTGTGGACTATCAGAGTGTTGATAAAACACAGAAATTGCATCGGGATTGAATACAACAGTCTCCATGCACAGTTTCCTCCATGGGAGTAAAGTCTCAAACAGTCTCCGCTTTGATCGTTCCCTGGAAGTCAATGTAATAGTTTCCGATGCACATCTGGAGGCATTATGTAATCTGTGAACCTTCAAAGTGTTGATGAAACACAGAAATTGCATCGAGATTGAATACAACAGTCACCATGTGCACTTGTCTCCATGGGAGTAATGTCTCAAACAGTTTACGCTTTGATCGTTGCCTGGAAGACCAGTACTAGTTTCCGATGCACATATGGGGTCATTCTATAATGTGTGGACTATCAGAGTGTTGATGAAACACAGAAATTGCATCAGGATTGAATACAACAGTGACCATGCGCACTTTCCTCCATGGGAGTAATGTCTCAAACAGTCTACGGTTTGATCGTACCCTGCAAGACCAGTAGTAGTGTCTGATGCACATCTGGAAGCATTCTCTAATCTGTGGACCTTTCAAAGTGTTGATGAAACACAGAAATTGCATCGGGATTAAATACAACAGTCACCATGCGCAATTTCCTCCAAGGGAGTAATGTCTCAAACAGTCTACACTTTGATCGTTCCCTGGAAGTCAATGTAATAGTTTCCGATGCACATCTGGAGGCATTCTGTAATCTGTGGACTATCAGAGTGTTGATGAAACACAGAAACTGCATCGGGATTGAATACAACAGTCACCATGAGCACTTTCCTCCATAGGAGTAATGTCTCAAACAGTCTACGCTTTGATCGTTCCCTGGGAGACCAGTAGTAGTTTCCGATGCACATCTGGAGGCATTCTGTAATCTGTGGATCTTCAAAGTGTTGATGAAACACAGAAATTGCATCGGTATGGAATACAACAGTCACCATGCGCACTTTCCTCCATGGGAGTAATGTCTCAAACTGTCTACGTTTTGATCGTTCCCTGGAAGACCAGTAGTAGTTTCCGATGCACATCTGGAGGCATTCTGTAACCTGTCGACCTTCAAAGTGTTGTTGTAACACAGAAATTGCATCGGATTTGAATACAACAGCCATCTTGCGCACTTTCCTCCATGTGAGTAATGTCTCAAACTGTCTACGCTTTGATCGTTCCCTGGAAGACCTGTAGTAGTTTCCGATGCACATCTGGAGGCATTTTGTAATCTGTGGACTATCAGAGTGTTGATGAAACACAGAAATTGCATCGGGATTGAATACAAAAGTCACCATGTGCACTTTTCTCCATGGGAGTAATGTCTCAAACAGTTTACGATTTGATCGTTCTCTGGAAGACCAGTAGTAGTTTCCGATGCACATCTGGGGGCATTCTATAATGTGTGGACTATCAGAGTGTTGATGAAACACAGAAATTGCATCAGGATTGAATACAACAGTCACCATGCGCAATTTCCTCCATGGGAGTAACGCCTCAAACAGTCTACGCTTTGATGGTTCCCTGGAAGACCAGTAATAGTTTCCGATTCTCATCTGGAGGCATTCTGTAATCTGTGGACTATCAGAGTGTTGATGAAACACAGAAATTGCATCGGGATTGAATACAACAGCCACCATGCGCAATTTCCTCCATGGGAGTAATGTCTCAAACAGTCTACGCTTTGATCGTTCCCTGGAAGTCAATGTAATAGTTTCCGATGCACATCTGGAGGCATTCTGTAATCTGTGGACCTTCAGAGTGTTGATGAAACACAGAAGCTGCATCGGGATTGAATACAACAGTCACCATGAGCACTTTCCTCCATAGGAGTAATGTCTCAAACAGTCTACGTTTTGATCTTTCCCTGGAAGACTAGTAGAAGTTTCCGATGCACATCTGGAGGCATTCTGTAATCTGTGGACTATCAGAGTGTTGATGAAACCCAGAAATTGCATCGGGATTGAATACAACAGTCACCATTTGCACTTTTCTCCATGGGAGTAATGTCTCAAACAGTTTACGCTTTGATCGTTCCCTGGAAGACCAGTAGTAGTTTCCGATGCACATCTGGGGGCATTCTATAATGTGTGGACTATCAGAGTGTTGATGAAACACCGAAATTGCATCAGGATTTAATACAACAGTCACAATGCGCACTTTCCTCCATGGGAGTAATGTCTCAAACAGTCCACGGTTTGATCGTTATCTGCAAGACCAGTAGTAGTTTCCGATGCACATCTGGAGGCATTCTGT
This sequence comes from Schistocerca gregaria, assembly GCF_023897955.1. Classification (NCBI taxonomy): domain Eukaryota; kingdom Metazoa; phylum Arthropoda; class Insecta; order Orthoptera; family Acrididae; genus Schistocerca; species Schistocerca gregaria. The sequence goes on along the minus strand of NC_064929.1, from coordinate 14,409,158 downwards.
AATCTGTGGACCTTCAAAGTGTTGATGAAACACAGAAAGTGCATCGGGATTGTATACAACAGGCACCATGCAGGCTTTTCTCCATGGGAGTAATGTCTCAAACAGTTTACGCTTTGATCGTTCCCTTGAAGACCAGTAGTAGTTTCCGATGCACATCTCGAGGCGTTCTGTAATCTGTGGACTATCAGAGTGTTGATGAATCACAGAAATTGCATCGGGATTGAATACAACAGTCACCATGCGCAATTTCCTCCATGGGAGTAATGTCTCAAACAGTCTACGCTTTGATCGTTCCCTGGAAGACCAGTAGTAATAGTTTCCGATGCACATCTGGAAGCATTCTGTAATCTGTGGACTATCAGAGTATTGATGAAACACAGAAATTGCATCGGGATTGTATACAACAGTCACCATGTGAACTTTCCTCCATGGGAGTAATGTCTCAAACAGTCTACGCTTTAATCGTTCCCTGGAAGACCAGTAGTGGTTTCCGATGTACATCTGGGGGCATTCTGTAAGCTGTGGACCTTCAAAGTGTTGATAAAACACAGAAGATGCATCGGGATTAAATACAACAGTCACTATGTGCACTTTCCTCCATGAGAGTAATGTCTCAAACAGTCTACGATTTGATCGTTCCCTGGAAGACCAGTAGTAGTTTCCGATGCACATCTGGAGGCATCCTGTAATCGTTGGACTATCTGAGTGTTGATGAAACACAGAAATTGCATCGGGATTGAATACAATAGTCACCATGCGCACTTTCCTCCATGGGAGTAATGTCTCATACAGTCTACGCCTTTATGGTTCCCTGGAAGACCAGTAGTGGTTTCCGATTCTCATCGGGAGGCATTCTGTAATCTGTGGACTATCAGAGTGTTGATGAAACACAGAAATTGCATCGGGATTGAATACAAGAATCACCATGCGAAATTTCCTCCATGGGAGTAATGTCTCAAAGAGTCTACGCTTTGATCGTTCCCTGGAAGTCAATGTAATAGTTTCCATTGGACATCTGGAGGCATTCTGTAATCTGTGGACCTTCAGAGTGTTGATGAAACACAGAAACTGCATCGGGATTGAATACAAGAGTCACCATGAGCACTTTCCTCCATAGGAGTAATGTCTCAAACAGTCTATGCTTTGATCGTTCCCTGGAAGACCAGTAGTAGTTTCCGATGCACATCTGGAGGCATTCTGTAATCTGTGTACCTTCAAAGTGTTGATATAACACAGAAATTGCATCGGGATTGAATACAACAGTCACCATGCGCACTATCCTCCATGTGAGTAATGTCTCAAACAGTCAACGCTTTGATCGTTCCCTGGAAGACCAGTAGTAGTTTCCGATGCACATCTGGAGTCATTCTGTAATCTGTGGACTATATGAGTCTTGATGAAACACAGAAGCTGCATCGGGATTGAATACAACAGTCACCATGAGCACTTTCCTCCATAGGAGTAATGTCTCAAACAGTCTACGTTTTGATCTTTCCCTGGAAGACTAGTAGAAGTTTCCGATGCACATCTGGAGGCATTCTGTAATCTGTGGACTATCAGAGTGTTGATGAAACCCAGAAATTGCATCGGGATTGAATACAACAGTCACCATGTGCACTTTTCTCCATGGGGGTAATGTCCCAAACAGTTTACGCTTTCATCGTTCCCTGGAAGACCAGTAGTAGTTTCCGATGCACATCTGGGGGCATTCTATAATGTGTGGACTATCAGGGTGTTGATGAAACACCGAAATTGCATCAGGATTTAATACAACAGTCACAATGCGCACTTTCCTCCATGGGAGTAATGTCTCAAACAGTCCACGGTTTGATCATTATCTGCAAGACCAGTAGTAGTTTCCGATGCACATCTGGAGGCATTCTGTAATCTGTGGACCTTCAAAGTGTTGATGAAACACAGAAAGTGCATCGGGATTGTATACAACAGGCACCATGCAGGCTTTTCTCCATGGGAGTAATGTCTCAAACAGTCTACGCTTTGATCGTTCCGTGGAAGACCAGTAGTAATAGTTTCCGATGCACATCTGGAAGCATTCTGTAATCTGTGGACTATCAGAGTATTGATGAAACACAGAAATTGCATCGGGATTGTATACAACAGTCACCATGTGAACTTTCCTCCATGGGAGTAATGTCTCAAACAGTCTACGCTTTAATCGTTCCCTGGAAGACCAGTAGTGGTTTCCGATGTACATCTGGGGGCATTCTGTAAGCTGTGGACCTTCAAAGTGTTGATAAAACACAGAAGATGCATCGGGATTAAATACAACAGTCACTATGCGCACTTTCCTCCATGAGAGTAATGTCTCAAACAGTCTACGATTTAATCGTTCCCTGGAAGACCAGTAGTAGTTTCCGATGCACATCTGGAGGCATCCTGTAATCGTTGGACTATCTGAGTGTTGATGAAACACAGAAATTGCATCGGGATTGAATACAATAGTCACCATGCGCAATTTCCTCCATGGGAGTAATGTCTCAAACAGTCTACGCCTTTATGGTTCCCTGGAAGACCAGTAGTGGTTTCCGATTCTCATCGGGAGGCATTCTGTAATCTGTGGACTATCAGAGTGTTGATGAAACACAGAAATTGCATCGGGATTGATTACAACAATCACCATGCGAAATTTCCTCCATGGGAGTAATGTCTCAAAGAGTCTACTCTTTGATCGTTCCCTGGAAGACCGGTAGTAGTTTCCGATGCACATCTGGAGGCATTCTGTAATCTGTGGATCTTCAAAGTGTTGATGAAACACATAAATTGCATCGGTATGGAATACAACAGTCACCATGCGCACTTTCCTCCATGGGAGTAATGTCTCAAACTGTCTACGTTTCGATCGTTCCCTGAAAGACCAGTAGTAGTTTCCGATGCACATCTGGAGGCATTCTGTAACCTGTCGACCTACAAAGTGTTGTTGTAACACAGAAATTGCATCGGAATTGAATACAACAGCCACCTTGCGCACTTTCCTCCATGTGAGTAATGTCTCAAACAGTCTACGCTTTGATCGTTCCCTGGAAGACCAGTAGTAGTTTCCGATGCACATCTGGAGGCATTCTGTAATCTGTGGACCTTCAAAGTGTTGATGAAACACAGAAATTGCATCGGGATTGAATACAATAGTCACCATGCGCACTTTCCTCCATGGGAGTAATGTCTCATACAGTCTACGCCTTTATGGTTCCCTGGAAGACCAGTAGTGGTTTCCGATTCTCATCGGGAGGCATTCTGTAATCTGTGGACTATCAGAGTGTTGATGAAACACAGAAATTGCATCGGGATTGAATACAAGAATCACCATGCGAAATTTCCTCCATGGGAGTAATGTCTCAAAGAGTCTACGCTTTGATCGTTCCCTGGAAGTCAATGTAATAGTTTCCATTGGACATCTGGAGGCATTCTGTAATCTGTGGACCTTCAGAGTGTTGATGAAACACAGAAACTGCATCGGGATTGAATACAAGAGTCACCATGAGCACTTTCCTCCATAGGAGTAATGTCTCAAACAGTCTATGCTTTGATCGTTCCCTGGAAGACCAGTAGTAGTTTCCGATGCACATCTGGAGGCATTCTGTAATCTGTGTACCTTCAAAGTGTTGATATAACACAGAAATTGCATCGGGATTGAATACAACAGTCACCATGCGCACTATCCTCCATGTGAGTAATGTCTCAAACAGTCAACGCTTTGATCGTTCCCTGGAAGACCAGTAGTAGTTTCCGATGCACATCTGGAGTCATTCTGTAATCTGTGGACTATATGAGTCTTGATGAAACACAGAAGCTGCATCGGGATTGAATACAACAGTCACCATGAGCACTTTCCTCCATAGGAGTAATGTCTCAAACAGTCTACGTTTTGATCTTTCCCTGGAAGACTAGTAGAAGTTTCCGATGCACATCTGGAGGCATTCTGTAATCTGTGGACTATCAGAGTGTTGATGAAACCCAGAAATTGCATCGGGATTGAATACAACAGTCACCATGTGCACTTTTCTCCATAAGGGTAATGTCCCAAACAGTTTACGCTTTCATCGTTCCCTGGAAGACCAGTAGTAGTTTCTGATGCACATCTGGGGGCATTCTATAATGTGTGGACTATCAGGGTGTTGATGAAACACCGAAATTGCATCAGGATTTAATACAACAGTCACAATGCGCACTTTCCTCCATGGGAGTAATGTCTCAAACAGTCCACGGTTTGATCATTATCTGCAAGACCAGTAGTAGTTTCCGATGCACATCTGGAGGCATTCTGTAATCTGTGGACCTTCAAAGTGTTGATGAAACACAGAAAGTGCATCGGGATTGTATACAACAGGCACCATGCAGGCTTTTCTCCATGGGAGTAATGTCTCAAACAGTTTACGCTTTGATCGTTCCCTTGAAGACCAGTAGTAGTTTCCGATGCACATCTCGAGGCGTTCTGTAATCTGTGGACTATCAGAGTGTTGATGAATCACAGAAATTGCATCGGGATTGAATACAACAGTCACCATGCGCAATTTCCTCCATGGGAGTAATGTCTCAAACAGTCTACGCTTTGATCGTTCCGTGGAAGACCAGTAGTAATAGTTTCCGATGCACATCTGGAAGCATTCTGTAATCTGTGGACTATCAGAGTATTGATGAAACACAGAAATTGCATCGGGATTGTATACAACAGTCACCATGTGAACTTTCCTCCATGGGAGTAATGTCTCAAACAGTCTACGCTTTAATCGTTCCCTGGAAGACCAGTAGTGGTTTCCGATGTACATCTGGGGGCATTCTGTAAGCTGTGGACCTTCAAAGTGTTGATAAAACACAGAAGATGCATCGGGATTAAATACAACAGTCACTATGCGCACTTTCCTCCATGAGAGTAATGTCTCAAACAGTCTACGATTTAATCGTTCCCTGGAAGACCAGTAGTAGTTTCCGATGCACATCTGGAGGCATCCTGTAATCGTTGGACTATCTGAGTGTTGATGAAACACAGAAATTGCATCGGGATTGAATACAATAGTCACCATGCGCAATTTCCTCCATGGGAGTAATGTCTCAAACAGTCTACGCCTTTATGGTTCCCTGGAAGACCAGTAGTGGTTTCCGATTCTCATCGGGAGGCATTCTGTAATCTATGGACTATCAGAGTGTTGATGAAACACAGAAATTGCATCGGGATTGATTACAACAATCACCATGCGAAATTTCCTCCATGGGAGTAATGTCTCAAAGAGTCTACTCTTTGATCGTTCCCTGGAAGACCGGTAGTAGTTTCCGATGCACATCTGGAGGCATTCTGTAATCTGTGGATCTTCAAAGTGTTGATGAAACACATAAATTGCATCGGTATGGAATACAACAGTCACCATGCGCACTTTCCTCCATGTGAGTAATGTCTTAAACAGTCTACGCTTTGATCGTTCCCTGGAAGACCAGTAGTAGTTTCCGATGCACATCTGGAGGCATTCTGTAATCTGTGGACCTTCAAAGTGTTGATGAAACACAGAAATTGCATCGCCATTGAATACAACAGTCACCATGCGCACTTTCCTCCATGTTAGTAATGTCTCAAACAGTCTACTCTTTGATCGTTCCCTGGAAGACCTGTAGTAGTTTCCGATTCACATATGGAGGCATTTTGTAATCTGTGGACTATCAGAGTGTTGATGAAACACAGAAATTGCATCGGGATTGAATACAAAAGTCACCATGTGCACTTTTCTCCATGGGAGTAATGTCTCAAACAGTTTACGATTTGACCGTTCTCTGGAAGACCAGTAGTAGTTTCCGATGCACATCTGGGGGCATTCTGTAAGCTGTGGACCTTCAAAGTGTTGATAAAACACAGAAGATGCATCGGGATTAAATACAACAGTCACTATGCGCACTTTCCTCCATGAGAGTAATGTCTCAAACAGTCTACGATTTGATCGTTCCCTGGAAGACCAGTAGTAGTTTCCGATGCACATCTGGAGGCATCCTGTAATCGTTGGACTATCTGAGTGTTGATGAAACACAGAAATTGCATCGGGATTGAATACAATAGTCACCATGCGAAGTTTCCTCCATGGGAGTAATGTCTCAAAGAGTCTACGCTTTGATCGTTCCCTGCAAGACCAGTAGTAGTTTACGATGCACATCTGGAGGCATTCTGTAATCTGTTGGACCTTCAAAGTGTTGTTGAAACACAGAAATTGCATCGGAATTGAATACAACAGCCACCTTGCGCACTTTCCTCCATGTGAGTAATGTCTCAAACAGTCTACGCTTTGATCGTTCCCTGGAAGACCAGTAGTAGTTTCCGATGCACATCTGGGGCATTCTGTAATCTGTGGACTATCAGAGTGTTAATGAAACACAGAAATTGCATCGGGATTGAATACAACAGTCACCATGCGCAATTTCCTCCATGGGAGTAATGTCTCACACAGTGTACACTTTGATCGTTCAGTGGAAGTCAATGTAATAGTTTCCGATGCACATCTGGAGGCATTCTGTAATCTGTGGACTATCAGAGTGTTGATGAAACACAGAAACTGCATCGGGATTGATACAACTGTCACCATGAACACTTTCCTCAATTGGAGTAATGTCTCAAACAGTCTACGCTTTGATCGTTCCCTGGAAGACCGGTAGTAGTTTCCGATGCACATCTGGAGGCATTCTGTAATCTGTGGATCTTCAAAGTGTTGATGAAACACATAAATTGCATCGGTATGGAATACAACAGTCACCATGCGCACTTTCCTCCATGGGAGTAATGTCTCAAACTGTCTACGTTTTGATCGTTCCCTGAAAGACCAGTAGTAGTTTCCGATGCACATCTGGAGGCATTCTGTAACCTGTCGACCTGCAAAGTGTTGTTGTAACACAGAAATTGCATCGGAAGTGAATACAACAGCCACCTTGCGCACTTTCCTCCATGTGAGTAATGTCTCAAACAGTCTACGCTTTGATCGTTCCCTGGAAGACCAGTAGTAGTTTCCGATGCACATCTGGAGGCATTCTGTAATCTGTGGACCTTCAAAGTGTTGATGAAACACAGAAATTGCATCGCCATTGAATACAACAGTCACCATGCGCACTTTCCTCCATGTTAATAATGTCTCAAACAGTCTACTCTTTGATCGTTCCCTGGAAGACCTGTAGTAGTTTCCGATGCACATATGGAGGCATTTTGTAATCTGTGGACTATCAGAGTGTTGATGAAACACAGAAATTGCATTGGGATTGAATACAAAAGTCACCATGTGCACTTTTCTCCATGGGAGTAACGTCTCAAACAGTTTACGATTTGATCGTTCTCTGGAAGACCAGTAGCAGTTTCCGATGCACATCTGGGGGCATTCTATAATGAGTTGACTATCAGAGAGTTGATGAAACACAGATATTGCATCATGATTGAATACAACAGTCACCATGCCCACTTTCCTCCATGGGAGTAATGCCTCAAACAGTCTACGGTTTGATCGTTCCCTGCAAGACCAGTAGTAGTTTACGATGCACATCTGGAGGCATTCTGTAATCTGTTGGACCTTCAAAGTGTTGTTGAAACACAGAAATTGCCTCGGGATTGAATACAACAGTCATCATTCGCATTTTCCTCCATGGGAGTAATGTCTCAAACTGTCTACGTTTTGATCGTTCCCTGGAACACCAGTAGTAGTTTCCGATGCACATCTGGAGGCATTCTGTAATCTGTGGACCTTCAAAGTGTTGATGAAACACAGAAAGTGCATCGGGATTGTATACAACAGGCACCATGCATTCTTTTCTCCATGGGAGTAATGTCTCAAGCAGTTTACGCATTGATCGTTGCCTTGAAGACCAGTAGTAGTTTCCGATGTACATCTGGGGGCATTCTGTAATCTTTGGACCTTCAAAGTGTTCATGAAACACAGAAATTGAATCGAGATTGAATACAACAGTTACCATGCGCACATTCCTCCATTGGAGTAATGTCTCAAACAGTCCACGCTTTCATCGTTCCCTGAAAGACCTGTAGTAGTTTCCGATGCATATCAGGAGGCATTTTGTAATCTGTGGACTATCAGAGTGTTGATGAAACACAGAAATTGCATCGGGATTGAATACAACAGTCACCATGTGCACTTTTCTCCATGGGAGTAATGTCTCAAACAGTTTACGCTTTGATCGTTACCTTGAAGACCAGTAGTAGTTTCCGATGCACATCTGGAGCATTCTGTAATCTGTGGACTATCAGAGTGTTGATGAAACACAGAAACTGCATCGGGATTGATACAACTGTCACCATGAGCACTTTCCAATATAGGAGTAATGTCTCAATCAGTCTACGCTTTGATCGTTCCCTGGAAGACCAGTAGTAGTTTCCGATGCACATCTGGAGGCATTCTGTAATCTGTGGATCTTCAAAGTGTTGATGAAACACAGAAATTGCATCGGTATGGAATACAACAGTCACCATGCGCACTTTCCTCCATGGGAGTAATGTCTCAAAGTGTCTACGTTTTGATCGTTCCCTGATAGACCAGTAGTAGTTTCCGATGCACATCTGGAGGCATTCTGTAATCTGTGGACCTTCAAAGTGTTGATGAAACACAGAAATTGCATCGCCATTGAATACAACAGTCACCATGCGCACTTTCCTCCATGTTAGTAATGTCTCAAACAGTCTACTCTTTGATCGTTCCCTGGAAGACCTGTAGTAGTTTCCGATGCACATCTGGAGGCATTTTGTAATCTGTGGACTATCAGAGTGTTGATGAAACACAGAAATTGCATCGGTATTGAATACAAAAGTCACCATGTGCACTTTTCTCCATGAGAGTAATGTCTCAAACAGTTTACGATTTGATCGTTCTCTGGAAGACCAGTAGTAGTTTCCGATGCACATCTGGGGGCATTCTATAATGTGTGGACTATCGGAGTGTTGATCAAACACAGAAATTGCATCAGGATTGAATACAACAGTCACCATGCGCACTTTCCTCCATGGGAGTAATGTCTCAAACAGTCTAAGCTTTGATCGTTCCCTGCAAGACCAGTAGTAGCTTCCGATGCACATCTGGAGGCGTTCTGTAATCTGTGGACCTTCAAAGTGTTGATGAAACACAGAAATTGCCTCGGGATTGAATACAACAGTCATCATTCGCATTTTCCTCCATGGGAGTAATGTCTCAAACTGTCTACGTTTTGATCGTTCCCTGGAACACCAGTAGTAGTTTCCGATGCACATCTGGAGGCATTCTGTTATCCGTGGACCTTCAAAGTGTTGATGAAACACAGAAAGTGCATCGGGATTGTATACAACAGGCACCATGCAGGCTTTTCTCCATGTGAGTAATGTCTCAAACAGTTTACGCATTGATCGTTCCCTTGAAGACCAGTAGTAGTTTCCGATGTACATCTGGGGGCATTCCTTAATCTGTGGACCTTCAAAGTGTTCATGAAACACAGAGATTGCATCGAGATTGAATACAACAGTCACCATGTGCAATTTTCTCCATGGGAGTAATGTCTCAAACAGTTTACGCTTTGATCGTTCCCTGGAAGACCAGTAGCAGTTTCCGATGTACATCTGGGGGCATTCTATAATGTGTGGACTATCAGAGTGTTGATGGAACACAGAAATTGCTTCAGGATTGAATACAACAATCACCATGCGCACTTACCTCCATGGGAGTAATGTCTCAAACAGTCTACGGTTTGATCGTTCCCTGCAAGACCAGTAGTAGTTTCCGATGCACATCTGGAGGCATTCTGTAATCTGTGGACCTTCAAAGTGTTGATGAAACACAGAAATTGCCTCGGGATTGAATACAACAGTCATCATTCGCATTTGCCTCCATGGGAGTAATGTCTCAAACTGTCTACGTTTTGATCGTTCCCTGGAACACCAGTAGTAGTTTCCGATGCACATCTGGAAGCATTCTGTAGTCTATGGACCTTCAAAGTGTTGATGAAACACAGAAATTGCATCGGGATTGTAAACAACAGGCACCATGCAGGCTTTTCCCCATGGGAGTAATGTCTCAAATAGTTTACGCTTTGATCGTTCCCTTGAAGACCAGTAGTAGTTTCCGATGCACATCTGGATGCATTGTGTAATCTGTGGACAATCTGAGTGTTAATGAAACATAGAAATTGCGTCGGGATTGAATACAACAGTCACCATGCGCACTTTCCTCCATGGGAGTAATGTCTCAAACAGTTTACGCTTTGATCGTTCCCTTGAATACCAGTAGTAGTTTCCGATGCACATCTGGAGGCATTCTGTAATCAGTGGACTATCAGAGTGTTGATGAAACCCAGAAATTGCATCGGGATTGAATACAACAGCCACCATGCGCAATTTCCTCCATGGGAGTAATGTCTCAAACTGTCTACGCTTTGATCGTTCCCTGGAAGTCAATGTAATAGTTTCCGATGCACATCTGGAGGCATTCTGTAATCAGTGGACTATCAGAGCGTTGATGAAACCCAGAAATTGCATCGGGATTGAATACAACAGCCACCATGAGCACTTTCCTCCATAGGAGTAATGTCTCAAACAGTCTACGTTTTGATCGTTCGCTGGAAGACTAGTAGTAGTTTCCGATGCACATCTGGAGGCATTCTGTAATCTGTGGATCTTCAAAGTGTTGATGAAACACAGAAATTGCATCGCTATGGAATACAACAATCACCATGCGCACTTTCCTCCATGTTAGTAATGTCTCAAACAGTCTACTCTTTGATCGTTCCCTGGAAGACCTGTAGTAGTTTCCGATGCACATATGGAGGCATTTTGTAATCTGTGGACTATCAGAGTGTTGATGAAACACAGAAATTGCATCGGGATTGAATACAAAAGTCACCATGTGCACTTTTCTCCATGGGAGTAATGTCTCAAACAGTTTACGATTTGATCGTTCTCTGGAAGACCAGTAGTAGTTTCCGATGCACATCTGGGGGCATTCTATAATGTGTTGACTATCAGAGTGTTGATGAAACACAGATATTGCATCATGATTGAATACAACAGTCACCATGCCCACTTTTCTCCATGGGAGTAGTGGCTCAAACAGTCTACGGTTTGATCGTTCCCTGCAAGACCAGTAGTAGTTTACGATGCACATCTGGAGGCATTCTGTAATCTGTGGACCTTCAAAGTGTTGTTGAAACACAGAAATTGCCTCGGGATTGAATACAACAGTCATCATTCGCATTTTCCTCCATGGGAGTAATGTCTCAAACTGTCTACGTTTTGGTCGTTCCCTGGAACACCAGTAGTAGTTTCCGATGCACATCTGGAGGCATTCTGTAATCTGTGGACCTTCAAAGTGTTGATGAAACACAGAAAGTGCATCGGGATTGTATACAACAGGCACCATGCAGGCTTTTCTCCATGGGAGTAATGTCTCAAGCAGTTTACGCATTGATCGTTGCCTTGAAGACCAGTAGTAGTTTCCGATGTACATCTGGGGTCATTCTGTAATCTTTGGACCTTCAAAGTGTTCATGAAACACAGAAATTGAATCGAGATTGAATACAACAGTCACCATGCGCACTTTCCTCCATGGGAGTAATGTCTCAAACAGTCTACGCTTTCATCGTTCCCTGAAAGACCTGTAGTAGTTTCCGATGCACATCAGGAGGCATTTTGTAATCTGTGGACTATCAGAGTGTTGATGAAACACAGAAATTGCATCGGGATTGAATACAATAGTCGCCATGTGCACTTTTCTCCATGGGAGTAATGTCTCAAACAGTTTACGCTTTGATCGTTACCTTGAAGACCAGTAATAGTTTCCGATGCACATCTGGAGCATTCTGTAATCTGTGGACTATGAGAGTGTTGATGAAACACAGAAATTGCATCGGGATTGAATACAACAGTCACCATGCGCAATTTCCTCCATAGGAGTAATGTCTCAAACAGTGTACACTTTGATCGTTCCCTGGAAGTGAATGTAATAGTTTCCGATGCACATCTGGAGGCATTCTGTATTCTGTGGACTATCAGAGTGTTGATGAAACACAGAAACTGCATCGGGATTGATACAACTGTCACCATGAGCACTTTCCAAAATAGGAGTAATGTCTCAATCAGTCTACGCTTTGATCGTTCCCTGGAAGACCAGTAGTAGTTTCCGATGCACATCTGGAGGCATTCTGTAATCTGTGGATCTTCAAAGTGTTGATGAAACACAGAAATTGCATCGGTATGGAATACAACAGTCACCATGCGCACTTTCCTCCATGGGAGTAATGTCTCAAACTGTCTACGTTTTGATCGTTCCCTGATAGACCAGTAGTAGCTTCCGATGCACATCTGGAGGCATTCTGTAATCTGTGGAACTTCAAAGTGTTGATGAAACACAGAAATTGCATCGCCATTGAATACAACAGTCACCATGCGCACTTTCCTCCATGTTAGTAATGTCTCAAACAGTCTACTCTTTGATCGTTCCCAGGAAGACCTGTAGTAGTTTCCGATGCACATCTGGAGGCATTTTGTAATCTGTGGACTATCAGAGTGTTGATGAAACACAGAAATTGCATCGGTATTGAATACAAAAGTCACCATGTGCACTTTTCTCCATGAGAGTAATGTCTCAAACAGTTTACGATTTGATCGTTCTCTGGAAGACCAGTAGTAGTTTCCGATGCACATCTGGGGGCATTCTATAATGTGTGGACTATCGGAGTGTTGATGAAACACAGAAATTGCATCAGGATTGAATACAACAGTCACCATGCGCACTTTCCTCCATGGGAGTAATGTCTCAAACAGTCTAAGTTTTCATCGATCCCTGCAAGACCAGTAGTAGCTTCCGATACACATCTGGAGGCGTTCTGTAATCTGTGGACCTTCAAAGTGTTGATGAAACACAGAAATTGCCTCGGGATTGAATACAACAGTCATCATTCGCATTTTCCTCCATGGGAGTAATGTCTCAAACTGTCTACGTTTTGATCGTTCCCTGGAACACCAGTAGTAGTTTCCGATGCACATCTGGAGGCATTCTGTTATCTGTGGACCTTCAAAGTGTTGATGAAACACAGAAAGCGCATCGGGATTGTATACAACAGGCACCATGCAGGCTTTTCTCCATGTGAGTAATGTCTCAAACAGTTTACGCATTGATCGTTCCCTTGAAGACCAGTAGTAGTTTCCGATCTACATCTGGGGGCATTCTGTAAGCTGTGGACCTTCAAAGTGTTGATGAAACACAGAAATTGCATCGGGATCGAATACAACAGCCACCTTGCGCACTTTCCTGCATGTGAGTAATGTCTCAAACAGTCTACGCTTTGATCGTTCCCTGGAAGTCAATGTAATAGTTTCCGATGCACATCTGGAGGCATTCTGTAACCAGTGGACCTTCAGAGTGTTGATGAAACACAGAAGCTGCATCGGGATTGAATACAACAGTCACCATGAGCACTTTCCTCCATAGGAGTAATGGCTCAAAAAGTCTACGTTTTGATCGTTCCCTGGAAGACTAGTAGTAGTTTCCGATGCACATCTGGAGGCATTCTGTAATCTGTGGATCTTCAAAGAGTTGATGAAACACAGAAATTGCATCGGTATGGAATACAACTATCACCAAGCGAAGTTTCCTCCATTTGGAGTGATGTCTCAAACTGTGTACCTTTTGATCGTTCCCTGGAAGAGCAGTAGTAGTTTCCGATGCACATCTGGAGGCATTCTGTAGTCTGTGGACCTTCAAAGTGTTGATGAAACACAGAAATTGCATCGGGATCGAATACAACAGCCACCTTGCGCACTTTCCTGCATGTGAGTAATGTCTCAAACAGTCTACGCTTTGATCGTTCCCTGGAAGACCAGTAGTAGTTTCCGATGCACATCTGGCGGCATTCTGTAATCTGTGGACCTTCAAAGTGTTGATGAAACACAGAAATTGCATCGAGATTGAATACAACGGTCACCATGCGCACTTTCCTCCATGGGAGTAATGTCTCAAACAGTCTACGCTCTGATCGTTCCCTGGAAGACCTGTAGTAGTATCCGATGCACATCAGGAGGCATTTTGTAATCTGTGGACTATCAGAGTGTTGATGAAACCCAGAAATTGCATCGGGATTGAATACAACAGTCACCATGTGCACTTTTCTCCATGGGAGTAATGTCTCTAACAGTCTACGGTTTGATCGTTCCCTGCAAGACCAGAAGTAGTTTCCGATGCACATCTGGAGGAATTCTGTAATCTGTGGACCTTCAAAGTGTTGATGAAACACAGAAATTGCATCGGGATTGAATACAACAGTCATCATTCGCATTTTCCTCCATGGGAGTAATGTCTCATACTGTCTACGTTTTGATCGTTCCCTGGAACACCAGTAGTAGTTTCCGATGCCATCTGGAGGCATTCTGTAGTCTGTGGACCTTCAAAGTGTTGATGAAACACAGAAAGTGCATCGGGATTGTATACAACAGGCACCATGCAGGCTTTTCTCCATAGGAGTAATGTCTCAAACAGTCTACGGTTTGATCGTTCCCTGCAAGACCAGTAGTAGTTTACGATGCACATCTGGAGGCATTCTGTAATCTGTGGACCTTCAAAGTGTTGTTGAAACACAGAAATTGCCTCGGGATTGAATACAACAGTCATCATTCGCATTTTCCTCCATGGGAGTAATGTCTCAAACTGTCTACGTTTTGGTCGTTCCCTGGAACACCAGTAGTAGTTTCCGATGCACATCTGGAGGCATTCTGTAATCTGTGGACCTTCAAAGTGTTGATGAAACACAGAAAGTGCATCGGGATTGTATACAACAGGCACCATGCAGGCTTTTCTCCATGGGAGTAATGTCTCAAGCAGTTTACGCATTGATCGTTGCCTTGAAGACCAGTAGTAGTTTCCGATGTACATCTGGGGTCATTCTGTAATCTTTGGACCTTCAAAGTGTTCATGAAACACAGAAATTGAATCGAGATTGAATACAACAGTCACCATGCGCACTTTCCTCCATGGGAGTAATGTCTCAAACAGTCTACGCTTTCATCGTTCCCTGAAAGACCTGTAGTAGTTTCCGATGCACATCAGGAGGCATTTTGTAATCTGTGGACTATCAGAGTGTTGATGAAACACAGAAATTGCATCGGGATTGAATACAACAGTCACCATGTGCACTTTTCTCCATGGGAGTAATGTCTCAAACAGTTTACGCTTTGATCGTTACCTTGAAGACCAGTAATAGTTTCCGATGCACATCTGGAGCATTCTGTAATCTGTGGACTATGAGAGTGTTGATGAAACACAGAAATTGCATCGGGATTGAATACAACAGTCACCATGCGCAATTTCCTCCATAGGAGTAATGTCTCAAACAGTGTACACTTTGATCGTTCCCTGGAAGTGAATGTAATAGTTTCCGATGCACATCTGGAGGCATTCTGTATTCTGTGGACTATCAGAGTGTTGATGAAACACAGAAACTGCATCGGGATTGATACAACTGTCACCATGAGCACTTTCCAAAATAGGAGTAATGTCTCAATCAGTCTACGCTTTGATCGTTCCCTGGAAGACCAGTAGTAGTTTCCGATGCACATCTGGAGGCATTCTGTAATCTGTGGATCTTCAAAGTGTTGATGAAACACAGAAATTGCATCGGTATGGAATACAACAGTCACCATGCGCACATTCCTCCATGGGAGTAATGTCTCAAACTGTCTACGTTTTGATCGTTCCCTGATAGACCAGTAGTAGTTTCCGATGCACATCTGGAGGCATTCTGTAATCTGTGGAACTTCAAAGTGTTGATGAAACACAGAAATTGCATCGCCATTGAATACAACAGTCACCATGCGCACTTTCCTCCATGTTAGTAATGTCTCAAACAGTCTACTCTTTGATCGTTCCCAGGAAGACCTGTAGTAGTTTCCGATGCACATCTGGAGGCATTTTGTAATCTGTGGACTATCAGAGTGTTGATGAAACACAGAAATTGCATCGGTATTGAATACAAAAGTCACCATGTGCACTTTTCTCCATGAGAGTAATGTCTCAAACAGTTTACGATTTGATCGTTCTCTGGAAGACCAGTAGTAGTTTCCGATGCACATCTGGGGGCATTCTATAATGTGTGGACTATCGGAGTGTTGATGAAACACAGAAATTGCATCAGGATTGAATACAACAGTCACCATGCGCACTTTCCTCCATGGGAGTAATGTCTCAAACAGTCTAAGTTTTGATCGATCCCTGCAAGACCAGTAGTAGCTTCCGATACACATCTGGAGGCGTTCTGTAATCTGTGGACCTTCAAAGTGTTGATGAAACACAGAAATTGCTTCGGGATTGAATACAACAGTCATCATTCGCATTTTCCTCCATGGGAGTAATGTCTCAAACTGTCTACGTTTTGATCGTTCCCTGGAACACCAGTAGTAGTTTCCGATGCACATCTGGAGGCATTCTGTTATCTGTGGACCTTCAAAGTGTTGATGAAACACAGAAAGCGCATCGGGATTGTATACAACAGGCACCATGCAGGCTTTTCTCCATGTGAGTAATGTCTCAAACAGTTTACGCATTGATCGTTCCCTTGAAGACCAGTAGTAGTTTCCGATCTACATCTGGGGGCATTCTGTAAGCTGTGGACCTTCAAAGTGTTGATAAACACAGAAATTGCATCGGGATCGAATACAACAGCCACCTTGCGCACTTTCCTGCATGTGAGTAATGTCTCAAACAGTCTACGCTTTGATCGTTCCCTGGAAGTCAATGTAATAGTTTCCGATGCACATCTGGAGGCATTCTGTAACCAGTGGACCTTCAGAGTGTTGATGAAACACAGAAGCTGCATCGGGATTGAATACAACAGTCACCATGAGCACTTTCCTCCATAGGAGTAATGGCTCAAAAAGTCTACGTTTTGATCGTTCCCTGGAAGACTAGTAGTAGTTTCCGATGCACATCTGGAGGCATTCTGTAATCTGTGGATCTTCAAAGAGTTGATGAAACACAGAAATTGCATCGGTATGGAATACAACTATCACCAAGCGAAGTTTCCTCCATTTGGAGTGATGTCTCAAACTGTGTACCTTTTGATCGTTCCCTGGAAGAGCAGTAGTAGTTTCCGATGCACATCTGGAGGCATTCTGTAGTCTGTGGACCTTCAAAGTGTTGATGAAACACAGAAATTGCATCGGGATCGAATACAACAGCCACCTTGCGCACTTTCCTGCATGTGAGTAATGTCTCAAACAGTCTACGCTTTGATCGTTCCCTGGAAGACCAGTAGTAGTTTCCGATGCACATCTGGCGGCATTCTGTAATCTGTGGACCTTCAAAGTGTTGATGAAACACAGAAATTGCATCGAGATTGAATACAACGGTCACCATGCGCACTTTCCTCCATGGGAGTAATGTCTCAAACAGTCTACGCTCTGATCGTTCCCTGGAAGACCTGTAGTAGTATCCGATGCACATCAGGAGGCATTTTGTAATCCGTGGACTATCAGAGTGTTGATGAAACCCAGAAATTGCATCGGGATTGAATACAACAGTCACCATGTGCACTTTTCTCCATGGGAGTAATGTCTCTAACAGTCTACGGTTTGATCGTTCCCTGCAAGACCAGAAGTAGTTTCCGATGCACATCTGGAGGAATTCTGTAATCTGTGGACCTTCAAAGTGTTGATGAAACACAGAAATTGCATCGGGATTGAAACAACAGTCATCATTCGCATTTTCCTCCATGGGAGTAATGTCTCATACTGTCTACGTTTCGATCGTTCCCTGGAACACCAGTAGTAGTTTCCGATGCCATCTGGAGGCATTCTGTAGTCTGTGGACCTTCAAAGTGTTGATGAAACACAGAAAGTGCATCGGGATTGTATACAACAGGCACCATGCAGGCTTTTCTCCATAGGAGTAATGTCTCAAACAGTTTACGCTTTGATCGTCCCCTTGAAGACCAGTAGTAGTTTCCGATGTACATCTGGAGGCGTTCTGTAATCTGTGGACTATCAGAGTGTTGATGAAACACAGAAATTGCATCGGGATTGAACACAACAGTCACCATGCGCAATTTCCTCCATGGGAGTAATGTCTCAAAGAGTCTACGCTTTGATCGTTCCCTGGAAGTCAATGTAATAGTTTCAGATGCACAGCTGGATGCATTCTGTAATCTGTGGACTATCAGTGTATTGATGAAACACAGAAATTGTATTGGGATTGTAAACAACAATCACCATGTGAACTTTTCTCCATGGGAGTAATATCTCAAACAGTCTACGCTTTAATCGTTCCCTGGAAGACCAGTAGTGGTTTCCGATGTACATCTGGGGGCATTCTGTAAGCTGTGGACCTTCAAAGTGTTGATAAAACGCAGAGGATGCATCGGGATTAAATACAACAGTCACTATGCGCACTATCCTCCATGAGAGTCATGTCTCAATCTGTCTACGATTTGATCGTTCCCTGGAAGACCTGTAGTAGTTTCCGATGCACATCTGGAGGCATTCTGTAATCTGTGGACTATATGAGCCTTGATGAAACACAGAAATTGCATCGGGATTAAATACAACAGTCACCATGCGCACTTCCCTTCATTGTTGTAATGTCTCAAACAGTTTACGCTTTGATCGTTCCCTGGAAGAGCAGTAGTAGTTTCCGATGCACATCTGGAGGCATTCTGTAATCTATGGACCTTCAAAGTGCTGATGAAACACAGAAATTGCATCGAGATTGAATACAACAGTCACCATGCGAACTTTCCTCCATGGGAGTAATGTCTCAAACAGTCTACGCTTTGATCGTTCCCTGGAAGACCTGTAGTAGTTTCCGATGCACATCAGGAGGCATTTTGTAAGCTGTGGACTATCAGAGTGTTGATGAAACCCAGAAATTGCATCGGGATTGAATACAATAGTCACCATGTGCACTTTTCTCCATGGGAGTAATGTCTCAAACATTTTACGCTTTGATCGTTCCCAGGAAGACCAGTAGTAGTTTCCGATGCACATCTGGGGCATTCTATAATGTGTGGACTATAAGAGTGTTGATGAAACACAGAAATTGCATCAGGATTGAATACAGCAGTGACCATGCGCACTTTCCTCCATGGGAGTAATGTCTCCAACAGTCTACGGTTTGATCGTTCCCTGCAAGGAAAGTAGTAGTTTCCGATGCACATCTAGAGGCATTTTGTAATCTGTGAACCTTGAAAGTGTTGATGAAACACAGAAATTGACTCGGGATTGAATCCAACAGTCATCCTTCGCATTTTCCTCCATGGGAGTTATGTCTCAAACTGTCTACGTTTTGATCGTTCCCTGGAACACCAGTAGTAGTTTCCGATGCACATCTGGATGCATTGTGTAATCTGTGGACAATCTGAGTGTTAATGAAACATAGAAATTGCGTCGGGATTGAATACAACAGTCACCATGCGCACTTTCCTCCATGGGAGTATTGTCTCAAACAGTCTACGCTTTGATCATTCCCTGGAAGACCTGTAGTAGTATCCGATGCACATCAGGAGGCATTTTGTAATCTGTGGACTATCAGAGTGTTGATGAAACCCAGAAATTGCATCGGGATTGAATATAACAGTCACCATGTGCACTTTTCTCCATGGGAGTAATGTCCCAAACAGTTTACGCTTTGATCGTTCCCTGGAAGACCAGTAGTAGTTTCCGATGCACATCTGGGGGCATTCTATAATGTGTGGACTATCAGAGTGTTGATGAAACACAGAAATTGCATCAGGATTTAATACAACAGTGAGCATGCGCACTTTCCTCCATGGGAGTAATGTCTCAAACAGTCTACGCTTTGATCGTTCGCTGGAAGTCAATGTAATAGTTTCCGATGCACATCTGGAAGCATTCTGTAATCTGTGGACTATCAGAGTTTTGATGAAACACAGAAATTGCATCGGGATTGTAAACAACAATCACCATGTGAACTTTCCTCCATGGGAGTAATGTCTCAAACAGTCTACGCTTTAGTCGTTCCCTGGAAGACCAGTAGTGGTTTCCGATGTACATCTGGGGGCATTCTGTAAGCTGTGGACCTTCAAAGTGTTGATAAAACACAGAAGATGCATGGGTATTAAATACAACAGTCACTATGAGCACTTTCCTCCATGAGAGTCATGTCTCAAACAGTCTACGATTTGTTCGTTCCCTGGAAGACCAGTAGTAGTTTCCGATGCACATCTGGAGGCATTCTGCAATCTGTGTACCTTCAAAGTGTTGATATAACACAGAAATTGCATCGGGATTGCATACAACAGTCACCATGCGCACTATCCTCCATGTGAGTAATGTCTCAAACAGTCTACGCTTTGATCGTTCCCTGGAAGACCAGTAGTAGTTTCCGATGCACATCTGGAGGCATTCTGTTATCTGTGGACTATATGAGCCATGATGAAACACAGAAATTGCATCGGGATTGAATACAACAGTCACCATGCGCACTTTCCTCCATGTGAGTAATGTCTCAAACAGTTTACGCTTTGATCGTTCCCTGGAAGACCAGTAGTAGTTTCCGATGCACATCTGGAGGCATTCTGTAACCTGTCGACCTTCAAAGTCTTGATGAAACACAGAAATTGCATCGGGATTGAATACAACAGCCACCTTGCGCACTTTCCTCCATGTGAGTAATGTCTCAAACAGTCTACGCTTATATCGTTCCCTGGAAGACCAGTAGTAGTTTCCGATGCACATCTGGAGGCATTCTGTAATCTGTGGACCTTCAAAGTGTTGATGAAACACAGAAATTGCATCGCGATTGAATACAACAGTCACCATGCGTACTTTCCTCCATGGGAGTAATGTCTCAAACTGTCTACGGTTTGATCGTTCCCTGCAAGACCAGTAGTAGTTTCCGATGCACATCTGGAGGCATTCTGTAATCTGTGGACCTTCAAAGTATTGTTGAAACACAGAAATTGCCTCGGGATTGAATACAACAGTCATCATTCGCATTTTCCTCCATGGGAGTAATGTCTCAAACAGTTTACGATTTGATCGTTCCCTGGAAGACCAGTAGTAGTTTCCGATGCACATCTGGGGGCATTCTGTAATGTGTGCACTATCAGAGTGTTGATGAAACACCGAAATTGCATCATGATTGAATACAACAGTCACCATGCGCACTTTCCTCCATGGGAGTAGTGTCTCAAACAGTCTACGGTTTGATCGTTCCCTGCAAGATCAGTAGTAGTTTCCGATGCACATCTGGAGGCATTCTGTAATCTGTGGACCTTCAAAGTGTTGTTGAAACACAGAAATTGCCTCGGGTTTGAATACAACAGTCTTCATTCTCATTTTCCTCCATGGGAGTAATGTCTCAAACTGTCTACGTTTTGATCGTTCCCTGGAACACAAGTAGTAGTTTCCGATGCACATCTGGATGCATTGTGTAATCTGTGGACAATCTGAGTGTTAATGAAACATAGAAATTGCGTCGGGATTGAATACAACAGTCACCATGCGCACTTTCCTCCATGGGAGTAATGTCTCAAACAGTTTACGCTTTGATCGTTCCCTTGAAGACCAGTATTAGTTTCCGATGCACATCTGGAGGCATTCTGTAATCAGTAGACTATCAGAGTGTTGATGAAACCCAGAAATTGCATTGGGATTGAATACAACAGCCACCATGCGCAATTTCCTCCATGGGAGTAATGTCTCAAACAGCCTACGCTTTGATCGTTCCCTGGAAGTCAATGTAATAGTTTCCGATGCACATCTGGAGGCATTCTGTAATCAGTGGACCTTCAGAGTGTTGATGGAACACAGAAGCTGCATCGGGATTGAATACAACTGTCACCATGTGCACTTTCCTCCATAGGAGTAATGTCTCAAACAGTCTACGTTTTGATCGTTCCCTGGAAGACTAGTAGTAGTTTCCGATGCACATCTGGAGGCATTCTGTAATCTGTGGATCTTCAAAGTGTTGATGAAACACAGAAATTGCATCGGTATGGAATACAACAATCACAATGCGCACTTTCCTTCTTGGGAGTAATGTCTCAAACTGCCTACGATTTGATCGTTCCCTGGAAGAGCAGTAGTAGTTTCCGATGCACATCTGGCGGCATTCTGTAATCTGTGGACCTTCAAAGTGTTGATGAAACACAGAAATTACATCGAGATTGAATACAACAGTCACCATGCGCACTTTCCTCCATGGGAGTAATGTCTCAAACAGTCTACGCTTTGATCATTCCCTGGAAGACCTGTAGTAGTATCCGATGCACATCAGGAGGCATTTTGTAATCTGTGGACTATCAGAGTGTTGATAAAACCCAGAAATTGCATCGGGATTGAATATAACAGTCACCATGTGCACTTTTCTCCATGGGAGTAATGTCTCAAACAGTTTACGCACTGATCGTTCCCTGGAAGACCAGTAGTAGTTTCCGAAGCACATCTGGGGGGATTTCTATAATGTGTGGACTATCAGAGTGTTGATGAAACACAGAAATTGCATCAGGATTTAATACAACAGTGACCATGCGCACTTTCCTCCATGGGAGTAATGTCTCAAACTGTCTACGTTTTGATCGTTCCCTGGAACACCAGTAGTAGTTTGCGATGCACATCTGGAGGCATTCTGTAATCTGTGGACCTTCAAAGAGTTGATGAAACACAGAAAGTGCATCGGGATTGTATACAACAGGCACCATGCAGGCTTTTCTCCATGGGAGTAATGTCTCAAACAGTTTACGCTTTGATCGTTCCCTTGAAGACCAGTAGTAGTTTTCGATGCACATCTGGAGGCGTTCTGTAATCTGTGGACTATCAGAGTGTTGATGAAACACAGAAATTGCATCGGGATTGAACACAACAGTCACCATGCGCAATTTCCTCCATGGGAGTAATGTCTCAAACAGTCTACGCTTTGATCGTTCCCTGGAAGTCAATGTAATAGTTTCCGATGCACATCTGGAAGCATTCTGTAATCTGTGGGCTATCAGAGTATTGATGAAACACACAAATTGCATCGGGATTGTAAACAACAATCACCATGTGAACTTTCCTCCGTGGGAGTAATGTCTCAAACAGTCTACGCTTTAGTCGTTCCCTGGAAGACTAGTAGTGGTTTCCGATGTACATCTAGGGGCATGCTGTAAGCTGTGGACCTTCAAAGTGTTGATAAAACACAGAAGATGCATGGGTATTAAATACAACAGTCACTATGCGCACTTTCCTCCATGAGAGTCATGTCTCAAACAGTCTACGATTTGTTCGTTCCCTGGAAGACCAGTAGTAGTTTCCGATGCACATCTGGAGGCATTCTGTAATCTGTGTACCTTCAAAGTGTTGATATAACACAGAAATTGCATCGGGATTGAATACCACTGTCACCATGCGCACTATCCTCCATGTGAGTAATGTCTCAAACAGTCTACGCTTTGATCGTTCCCTGGAAGACCAGTAGTAGTTTCCGATGCACATCTGGAGGCATTCTGTAATCTGTGGACCTTCAAAGTGTTGATGAAACACAGAAATTGCATCGAGATTGAATACAACAGTCACCATGCGCACTTTCCTCCATGGGAGTAATGTCTCAAACAGTCTACGGTTTGATCGTTCCCTGCAAGACCAGTAGTAGTTTCCGATGCACATCTGGAGGCATTCTGCAATCTGTGGACCTTCAAAGTGTTGTTGAAACACAGAAATTGCCTCGGGATTGAATACAACAGTCATCAATCGCATTTCCCTCCATGGGAGTAATGTCTCAAACTGTCTACGTTTTGATCGTTCCCTGGAACACCAGTAGTAGTTTCCGATGCTCATCTGGAAGCATTGTCTAATCTGTGGACAATCTGAGTGTTAATGAAACATAGGAATTGCGTCGGGATTGAATACAACAGTCACCATTCGCACTTTCCTCCATGGGAGTAATTTCTCAAACAGGTTACGCTTTGATCGTTCCCTTGAAGACCAGTAGTAGTTTCCGATGCACATCTGGAGGCATTCTGTAATCACTGGACTATCAGAGTGTTGATGAAACACAGAAATTGCATCGGGATTGAATACAACAGTCACCTTGCCCACTTTCTTCCATTGGAGTAATGTCGCAAACAGTCTACGACTTGATCGTTCCCTGGATGACCAGTAGTAGTTTCCGATGCACATCTGGAGGCATTCTCTAATCTGTAGACTATCTGAGTGTTGATGAAACACAGAAATTGCAACAGGATTGAATACAACAGTCTCCATGCCCACTTTCCTCCATGGGAGTAATGTCGCAAACAGTCTACGCTTTGATCATTCCCTGGAAGACCAGTAGTAGTTTCCGATGCACATCTGGAGGCATTCTGTAATATGTGGACCTTTAAAGTGTTGATGAAACACAGAAATTGCGTCGGGATGGAATACAACAGTCACCATGTGCACTTTCCTCCGTGGGAGTAATGTCTCAAACTGTCTACACTTTGATCGTTCCCTGGAAGACCAGTAGTAGTTTCCGACGCACATCTGGAGGCATTCTGTAATCTGTGTACCTTCAAAGTGTTGATGAAACACAGAAATTGCATCGGGATTGAATACAACAGTCACCATACGCACTATCCTCCATGTGAGTAATGTCTCAAACAGTCTACGCTTTGATCGTTCCCTGGAAGACCAGTAGTCGTTTCCGATGCACACCTGGAGGCATTCTGTAATCTGTGTACTATATGAGTCTTGATGAAACACAGAAATTGCATCGGGATTGAATACAACAGTCACCATGCGCACTTTCCACCATGGGAGTATAGTCTCAAACAGTTTACGGTTTGATCGTTCCCTGGAAGACCAGTCGTAGTTTCCGATGCACATCTGGAGGCATTCTGTAATCTGTGGATCTTCAAAGTGTTGATGAAACACAGAAATTTAATCCTGATTGAATAGAACAGTCACCATGCGCACTTTCCTCCATATGAGTAATGTCACAAACAGTCTACGATTTGATCGTTCCCAGAACACCAGTAGTAGTTTCCTATGCACATCTGGAGGCATTCTGTAATCTGTGGACTATCAGAGTGTTGATGAAACACAGAAATTGCATCGGGATTGAATACAACAGTCACAAAGCCCACTTTCTTCCATGGGAGTAATGTCTCAAACAGTCTACGATTTGATCGTTCCCTTGAAGACCAGTAGTAGTTTCCGATGCACATCTGGAGGCATTCTGTAATCAGTGGACTATCAGAGTGTTGATGAAACACAGAAATTGCATCGGGATTGAATACAACAGTCACCATGCCCACTTTCTTCCATGGGAGTAATGTCACAAACAGTCTACGATTTGATCGTTCCCTGGATGACCAGTAGTAAATTCCGATGCACATCTGGAGGCATTCTGTAATCTGTAGACTATCTGAGTGTTGATGAAACACAGAAATTGCATCGCGATTGAATACAACTGTCTCCATGCCCACTTTCCTCCATGGGAGTAATGTCTCAAACTGTCTACGATTTGATCGTTCCCTGGAAGACCAGTAGTAGTTTCCGACGCACATCTGGAGGCATTCTGTAATCTGTGGACCTTAAAAGTGTTGATGAAACACAGAAATTGCATCGGGATTGAATAGAACAGTCACCATGCGCACTTTCCTCCATATGAGTAATGTCACAAACAGTCTACGTTTTGATCGTTCCCAGAAGACCAGTAGTAGTTTCCTATCCACATCTGGAGGCATTCTGTAATCTGTGGACTATCAGAGTGTTGATGAAACACAGAAATTGCATCGGGATTGAATACAACAGTCGCAAAGCCCACTTTCTTCCATGGGAGTAATGTCGCAAACAGTCTACGATTTGACCGTTCCCTGGAAGACCAGTAGTAGTTTCCGATGCACATCTGGAGGCATTCTGTAATCTGTGGACTATCTGAGTGTTGATGAAACAAAGAAATTGCATCGGGATTGAATACAACAGTCTCCATGCCCACTTTCCTCCATGGGAGTAATGTCGCAAACAGTCTACGCTTTGATCATTCCCTGGAAGACCAGTTGTAGTTTCCGATGCACATCTGGAGGCATTCTGTAATCTGTGGACCTTCAAAGTTTTGATGAAACACGGATATTGCATCGGGATGGAATACAACAGTCACCATGCGCACCTTCCTCCATGGGTGTAATGTCTCAAACATTTTATGCTTTGATCGCTCCCTGGAAGACCAGTAGTAGTTTCCGATGCACATCTGGAGGCATTCTGTTATCTGTGGACCTTCAAAGTGTTGATGAAACACAGATTGCGTCGGGATTGAATACAACAGTCACCAAGCGCACTTTCCTCCATATGAGTAATGTCACAAACAGTCTACGTTTTGATCGTTCCCTGGAAGACCAGTAGTAGTTTCCGATGCACATCTGGAGGCATTCTGTAATCTGTGGACTATCAGAGTGTTGATGAAACACAGAAATTGCATCAGGATTGAATACAGCAGTCACCATGCGCACTTTCCACCATGGGAGTAATGTCTCAAACAGTTTACGCTTTGATCGTTCCCTGGAAGACCAGTAGTAGTTTCCGATGCACATCTGTGGGCATTCTGTAATGTGTGGACTATCAGAGTGTTGATGAAACACAGAAATTGCTACGGGATTGAATACAACAGTCACCATGCGCACATTCCTCCATGATAGTAATGTCTTAAACAGTCTAAACTTTGATCATTCATTGCAAGACCAGTAGTAGTTTCCGATGCACATCTGGAGGCATTCTGTAATCTGTGGACCTTCAAAGTGTTGATGAAACACAGAAATTGCATCGGGATTGAATACAACAGTCACCATACGCACTTTCCTCTGTGGGAGTAATGTCTCAAACAGTTTACGCTTTGATCGTTCATTGGAAGGCCAGTAGTAGCTTCCGATGCACATCTTCTGTCATTTTGTAATGTGTGGACTATCAGAGTGTTGATGAAAGACAGAAATTGCATCAGGATTGAATGCAACAGTCACCATATGCGCTTTCCACCATGGGAGTAATGTCTCAAACAGTTTACGCTTTGATCGTTCCCTGGAAGACCAGTAGTAGTTTCCGATGCACATCTGTGGGCATTCTGTAATGTGTGGACTATCAGAGTGTTGATGAAACACAGAAATTGCATAGGGATTGAATACAACAGTCACCATGCCCACTTTCCTCCATGGGAGTAATGTCGCAAACAGTCTACGCTTTGAACTTTCCCTGGAAGACCAGTAGTAGTTTCCGATGCACATCTGGAAGCATTCTGTAATCTGTGGACTATCAGAGTGTTGATAAAACACAGAAATTGCATCGGGATTGAATACGACAGTCACCATGCGCACATTCTCCATGGGAGTAATGTCTCAAACAGTGTACGCTTTGATCGTTCCCTGGAAGACCAGTAGTAGTTTCTGATGCACATGTTGAGGCATTCTGTAAACTGTGGACCTTCAAAGTGTTGATGAAACACAGAAATTGCATCGGGATTGTACACACCATTCACCATGTGAACTTTCCTCCATGGAAGTAATGTCTCAAACAGTCTACGCTTTAATCGTTCCCTGGAAGACCAGTAGTAGTTTCCGATGTAAATCTGGGGGCATTCAGTAAGCTGTGGACCTTCAAAGTGTTGATAAAACACAGAAATTGCATATGGATTGAATACAACAGTCACTATGCGCACTTTCCTCCATGAGAGTAATGTCTCAAACTGTCTACGCTTTGATCGTTCCCTTGAAGACCAGTAGTAGTTTCCGATGCACATCTGGAGGCATCCTGTAATCTGTGGATTATCTGAGTGTTGATGAAACACAGAAATTACATCGGGATTGAATACAGCAGTCACCATGCGCACTTCCTCCATGGGAGTAGTGTCTCAAACTGTCTACGCTTTGATGGTTCCCTGGAAGACCAGTAGTAGTTTCCGATTCTCATCTGGAGGCATTCTGTAATCTGTGGACTATCAGAGTGTTGATGAAACACAGATATTGCATCGGGATTGAATACAACAGTCACCATGCGCAATTTCCTCCATGGGAGTCATGTCTCAAATAGTCTACGCTTTGATCGTTCACTGGAAGACAATGTAATAGTTTCCGATGCACATCTGGAGGCATTCTGTAATCTGTGGACCTTCAGAGTGTTGATGAAACACAGAAACTGCATCGGGATTGAATACAACAGTCACCATGTGCACTTTACTCCATGGGAGTAATGTCTCAATCAGTCTACGATTTGATCGTTCCCTGGAAGACCAGTCGTAGTTTCCGATGCACATCTGGGGTCATTCTATAATGTGTGGACTATCAGAGTGTTGATGAAACACAGAAATTGCATCAGGATTGAATACAACAGTGACCATGCGCACTTTCCTCCTTGGGAGTAATGTCTCAAACAGTCTACGGTTTCATCGTTCCCTGGAAGACCAGTAGTAGTTTCCGATGCACATCTGGAGGCATTCTGTAATCTGTGGACCTTCAAAGTGTTGATGAAATCCAGAAATTGCCTCGGGATTGAATACAACAGTCATCATTCGCATTTTCCTACATGGGAGTAATGTCTCAAACTGTCTACGATTTGATCGTTCCCTGGAACACCAGTAGTAGTTTCCGATGCACATCTGGAGGCATTCTGTAATCTGTGGACCTTCAGAGTGTTGATGAAACACAGAAACTGCGTCGGGATTGAATACAACAGTCACCATGAGCACTTTCCTCCATAGGAGTAATGTCTCAAGCAGTCTACGCTTTGATCGTTCCCTGGAAGACCAGCAGTAGTTTCCGATGCACATCTGGAGGCATTCTGTAATCTGTGGACCTTCAAAGTGTTGATGAAACACAGAAATTGCATCGGGATTGAATACAACAGCCACCTTGCGCACGTTCCTGCATGTGAGTAATGTCTCAAACACTCTACGCTTTGATCGTTCCCTGGAAGACCAGTAGTAGTTTCCGATTCACATCTGGAGGCATTCTGTAATCTGTGGACTATCAGAGGGTTGATGAAACCCAGAAATTGCATCGGGATTGAATACAACAGTCACCATGTGCACTTTACTCCATGGGAGTAATGTCTCAATCAGTCTACGATTTGATCGTTCCCTGGAAGACCAGTCGTAGTTTCCGATGCACATCTGGGGTCATTCTATAATGTGTGGACTATCAGAGTGTTGATGAAACACAGAAATTGCATCAGGATTGAATACAACAGTGACCATGCGCACTTTCGTCCTTGGGAGTAATGTCTCAAACAGTCTACGGTTTCATCGTTCCCTGGAAGACCAGTGGTAGTTTCCGATGCCCATCTGGAGGCATTCTGTAATCTGTGGACCTTCAAAGTGTTGATGAAATCCAGAAATTGCCTCGGGATTGAATACAACAGTCATCATTCGCATTTTCCTACCTGGGAGTAATGTCTTAAACTGTCTACGATTTGATCGTTCCCTGGAACACCAGTAGTAGTTTCCGATGCACATCTGGAGGCATTCTGTAATCTGTGGACCTTCAGAGTGTTGATGAAACACAGAAACTGCATCGGGATTGAATACAACAGTCACCATGAGCACTTTCCTCCATAGGAGTAATGTCTCAAGCAGTCTACGCTTTGATCGTTCCCTGGAAGACCAGCAGTAGTTTCCGATGCACATCTGGAGGCATTCTGTAATCTGTGTACCTTCAAAGTGTTGATGAAACACAGAAATTGCATCGGGATTGAATACAACAGCCACCTTGCGCACGTTCCTGCATGTGAGTAATGTCTCAAACACTCTACGCTTTGATCGTTCCCTGGAAGACCAGTAGTAGTTTCCGATGCACATCTGGAGGCATTCTGTAATCTGTGGACTATCAGAGGGTTGATGAAACCCAGAAATTGCATCGGGATTGAATACAACAGTCACCATGTGCACTTTACTCCATGGGAGTAATGTCTCAATCAGTCTACGATTTGATCGTTCCCTGGAAGACCAGTCGTAGTTTCCGATGCACATCTGGGGTCATTCTACAATGTGTGGACTATCAGAGTGTTGATGAAACACAGAAATTGCATCAGGATTGAATACAACAGTGACCATGCGTAATTTCCTCCTTGGGAGTAATGTCTCAAACAGTCTACGGTTTCATCGTTCCCTGGAAGACCAGTAGTAGTTTCCGATGCACATCTGGAGGCATTCTGTAATCTGTGGACCTTCAAAGTGTTGATGAAATCCAGAAATTGCCTCGGGATTGAATACAACAGTCATCATTCGCATTTTCCTACATGGGAGTAATGTCTCAAACTGTCTACGATTTGATCGTTCCCTGGAACACCAGTAGTAGTTACCGATGCACATCTGGAGGCATTCTGTAATCTGTGGACCTTCAAAGTGTTGATGAAACACAGAAAGTGCATCGGGATTGTATACAACAGGCACCATGCAGGCTTTTCTCCATGGGATTAATGTCTCAAACAGTTTACGCTTTGATCGTTCCCTGGAAGACCAGTGGTAGTTTCCGATGCACATCTGGAGGCATTCTGTAATCTGTGGACCTTCAAAGTGTTGATGAAACACAGATATTGCATCGGGATGGAACACAACAGTCACCATGCGCACCTTCCTCCATGGTTGTAATGTCTCAAACAGTTTATGCTTTGATCGCTCCCTGGAAGACCAGTAGTTGTTTCCGATGCACATCTGCAGGCATTCTGTAATCTGTGGACTGTCAGAGTGTTGATGAAACACAGAAAATGCATCGGGATTGAATACTACAGTCACCAAGCGAACTTTCCTCCATGGGAGTAATGTCGCAAACAGTCGACGCTTTAATAGTTCCCTGGAAGACCAGTAGTAGTTTCCGATGCACATCTGGAGGCATTCTGTTATCTGTGGACCTTCAAAGTGTTGATGAAACACAGATTGCGTCGGGATTGAATACAACAGTCACCATGCGCACTTTCCTCCATATGAGTAATGTCACAAACAGTCTACGTTTTGATCGTTCCCTGGAAGACCAGTAGTAGTTTCCGATGCACATCTGGAGGCATTCTGTAATCTGTGGTCTATCAGAGTGTTGATGAAACACAGAAATTGCATCGGGATTGAATACAACAGTCACCATGCGCACTTTCCTCTATGGGAGTAATGTCTCAAACAGTTTACGCTTTGATCGTTCATTGGAAGACCGGTAGTAGTTTCCAATGAACATCTTCTGACATTTTGTAATGTGTGGACTATCAGAGTGTTGATGAAACACAGAAATTGCATCAGGATTGAATACAGCAGTCACCATGCGCACTTTCCACCATGTGAGTAATGTCTCAAACAGTTTACGTTTTGATCGTTCCCTGGAAGACCAGTAGTAGTTTCCGATGCACATCTGTGGGCATTCTGTAATGTGTGGACTATCAGAGTGTTGATGAAACACAGAAATTGCTTCGGGATTGAATACAACAGTCACCATGCGCACATTCCTCCATGATAGTAATGTCTCAAACAGTCTACGCTTTGATCATTCATTGCAAGACCAGTAGTAGTTTCCGATGCACATCTGGAGGCATTCTGTAATCTGTGGACCTTCAAAGTGTTGATGAAACACAGAAATTGCATCGGGTTTGAATACAACAGTCACCATACGCACTTTCCTCTATGGGAGTAATGTCTCAAACAGTTTACGCTTTGATCGTTCATTGGAAGGCCAGTAGTAGTGTCCGATGCACATCTTCTGTCATTTTGTAATGTGTGGACTATCAGAGTGTTGATGAAAGACAGAAATTGCATCAGGATTGAATACAACAGTCACCATATGCACTTTCCACCATGGGAGTAATGTCTCAAACAGTTTACGCTTTGATCGTTCCCTGGAAGACCAGTAGTAGTTTGCGATGCACATCTGTGGGCATTCTGTAATGTGTGGACTATCAGAGTGTTGATGAAACACAGAAATTGCATAGGGATTGAATACAACAGTCACCATGCCCACTTTCCTCCATGGGAGTAGTGTCTCAAACTGTCTACGCTTTGATGGTTCCCTGCAAGACCAGTAGTAGTTTCCGATTCTCATCTGGAGGCATTCTGTAATCTGTGGACTATCAGTGTGTTGATGAAACACAGATATTGCATCGGGATTGAATACAACAGTCACCATGCGCAATTTCCTCAATGGGAGTCATGTCTCAAATAGTCTACGCTTTGATCGTTCACTGGAAGACAATGTAATAGTTTCCGATGCACATCTGGAGGCATTCTGAAATCTGTGGACCTTCAGAGTGTTGATGAAACACAGAAACTGCATCGGGATTGAATACAACAGTCACCATGAGCACTTTCCTCCATAGGAGTAATGTCTCAAGCAGTCTACGCTTTGATCGTTCCCTGGAAGACCAGCAGTAGTTTCCGATGCACATCTGGAGGCATTCTGTAATCTGTGGACCTTCAAAGTGTTGATGAAACACAGAAATTGCATCGGGATTGAATACAACAGCCACCTTGCGCACGTTCCTGCATGTGAGTAATGTCTCAAACACTCTACGCTTTGATCGTTTCCTGGAAGACCAGTAGTAGTTTCCGATGCACATCTGGAGGCATTTTGTAATCTGTGGACTATCAGAGGGTTGATGAAACCCAGAAATTGCATCGGGATTGAATACAACAGTCACCATGTGCACTTTTCTCCATGGGAGTAATGTCTCAATCAGTCTACGATTTGATCGTTCCCTGGAAGACCAGTCGTAGTTTCCGATGCACATCTGGGGTCATTCTATAATGTGTGGACTATCAGAGTGTTGATGAAACACAGAATTTGCATCACGATTGAATACAACAGTGACCATGCGCACTTTCCTCCTTGGGAGTAATGTGTCAAACAGTCTACGGTTTCATCGTTCCCTGGAAGACCAGTAGTAGTTTCCGATGCACATCTGGAGGCATTCTGTAATCTGTGGACCTTCAAAGTGTTGATGAAATCCAGAAATTGCCGCGGGATTGAATACAACAGTCATCATTCGCATTTTCCTACATGGGAGTAATGTCTCAAACTGTCTACGTTTTGATCGTTCCCTGGAACACCAGTAGTAGTTTCCGATGCACATCTGGAGGAATTCTGTAATCTGTGGACCTTCAAAGTGTTGATGAAACACAGAAAGTGCATCGGGATTGTATACAACAGGCACCATGCAAGCTTTTCTCCATGGGATTAATGTCTCAAACAGTTTACGCTTTGATCGTTCCCTGGAAGACCAGTAGTAGTTTCTGATGCACATCTTGAGGCATTCTGTAAACTGTGGACCTTCAAAGTTTTGATGAACACAGAAATTGCATCGGGATTATATACAACATTCACCATGTGAACTTTCCTCCATGTAAGTAATGTCTCAAACAGTCTACGCATTAATCGTTCCCTGGAAGACCAGTAGTAGTTTCCGATGTACATCTGGGGGCATTCTGTAAGCTGTAGACCTTCAAAGTGTTGATAAAACACAGAAGTTGCATCGGGATTGAATACAACAGTCACTATGCGCACTTTCCTCCATGAGAGTAATGTCTGAAGCAGTCTACGCTTTGATCGTTCCCTGGAAGACCAGTAGTAGTTTCCGATGTACATCTGGGGGCATTCTGTAAGCTGTAGACCTTCAAAGTGTTGATAAAACACAGAAATTGCATCAGGATTGAATACAACTTTGACCATGCGCACTTTCCTCCTTGGGAGTAATGTCTCAAACAGTCTACGGTTTGATCGTTCCCTGGAAGACCAGTAGTAGTTTCCGATGCACATCTGGAGGCATTCTGTAATCTGTGGACCTTCAGAGTTTTGATGAAACACAGAAACTGCATCGGGATTGAATACAACAGCCACCATGAGCACTTTCCTCCATAGGAGTAATGTCTCAAGCAGTCTACGCTTTGATCGTTCCCTGGAAGACCAGTAGTAGTTTCCGGTGCACATCTGGAGGCATTCTGTAATCTGTGGACCTTCAAAGTGTTGATGAAACACAGAAATTGCATCGGGATTGAATACAACAGCCACCTTGCGGACGTTCCTGCATGTGAGTAATGTCTCAAACAGTCTACGCTTTGATCGTTCCCTGGAAGACCAGTAGTAGTTTCCGATGCACATCTGGAGGCATTCTGTAATCTGTGGACCTTCAAAGTGTTGATGAAACACAGAAATTGCATCGAGATTGAATACAACAGTCACCATGCGCACTTTCCTCCGTGGGAGTAATGTCTCAAACAGTCTACGTTTTGATCGTTCCCTGGAAGACCTGTAGTAGTTTCCGATGCACATCAGGAGGCATTTTGTAATCTGTGGCTATCAGAGTGTTGATGAAACACAGAAATTGCATCGGGATTGAATACAACAGTCACCATGTGCACTTTTCTACATGGGAGTAATGTCTCAAACAGTTTACGCTTTGATCGTTCCCTGGAAGACCAGTCGTAGTTTCCGATGCACATCTGGGGGCATTCTATAATGTGTGGACTATCAGAGTGTTGATGAAGCACAGAAATTGCATCAGGATTGAATACAACAGTGACCATGCGCACTTTCCTCCATGGGAGTATTGTCTCAATCAGTCTACGGTTTGATCGTTCCCTGCAAGACCAGTAGTAGTTTCCGATGCACAACTGGAGGCATTCTGTAATCTGTGGACCTTCAAAGTGTTGATGAAACACAGAAAGTGCATCGGGATTGTATACAACAGTCACCATGTGAACTTTCCTCCATGTAAGTAATGTCTCAAACAGTCTACAAATTAGTCGTTCCCTGGAAGACCAATAGTAGTTTCCGATGTACTTCTGGGGGCATTCTGTAAGCTGTGGACCTTCAAAGTGTTGATAAAACACGGAAGTTGCATCGGGATTGAATACAACAGTCACTATGCGCACTTTCCTCCATGAGAGTAATGTCTCAAACAGTCTACGCTTTGATCGTTCCCTGGAAGACCAGTAGTAGTTTCCGATGCACATCTGGAGGCATTCTGTAATCTGTGGACCTTCAAAGTGTTGATGAAACACAGAAATTGCATCGAGATTGAATACAACAGTCACCATGCGCACTTTCCTCCATAGGAGTATTGTCTCAATCAGTCTACGGTTTGATCGTTCCCTGCAAGACCAGTAGTAGTTTCCGATGCACAACTGGAGGCATTCTGTAATCTGTGGACCTTCAAAGTGTTGATGAAACACAGAAATTGCCTCGGGATTGAATACAACAGTCATCATTCGCATTTTCCTCCATGGGAGTTATGTCTCAAACAGTCTGCGTTTTGATCGTTTCCTGGAACAACAGTAGTAGTTTCCGATGCACATCTGGAGGCATTCTGTAATCAGTGGACCTTCAAAGTGTTGATGAAATCCAGAAATTGCCTCGGGATTGAATACAACAGTCATCATTCGCATATTCCTCCATGGGAGTAATGTCTCAAACTGTCTACGTTTTGACCGCTCCCTGGAACACCAGTAGTAGTTTCCGATGCACATCTGGAGGCATTCTGTAATCTGTGGACCTTCAAAGTGTTGATGAAACACAGAAAGTGCATCGCGATTGTATACAACAGGCACCATGCAGGCTTTTCTCCATGGGATTAATGTCTCAAACAGTTTACGCTTTGATCGTTCCCTGGAAGACCAGTAGTAGTTTCTGATGCACATCTTGAGGCATTCTGTAAACTGTGGACCTTCAAAGTGTTGATGAAACACAGAAATAGCATCGGGATTGTATACAACATTCACCATGTGAACTTTCCTCCATGTAAGTAATGTCTCAAATGGTCTACAAATTAATCGTTCCCTGGAAGACCAGTAGTAGTTTCCGATGTACTTCTGGGGGCATTCTGTAAGCTGTAGACCTTCAAAGTGTTGATAAAACACAGAAGTTGCATCGGGATTGAATACAACAGTCACTATGCGCACTTTCCTCCATGAGAGTAATGTCTCAATCAGTCTACGCTTAGATCGTTCCCTGGAAGACAAGTAGTAGTTTCCGATTCTCATCTGGAGGCATTCTGTAATCTGTGGACTATCAAAGTGTTCATTAAACACAGATATTGCATCGGGATTGAATACAACAGTCACCATGCGCAATTTCCTCCATGGGAGTAATGTCTCAAACAGTCTACGCTTTGATCGTTCCCTGGAAGTCAATGTAATAGTTTCCGATGCACATCTGGAGGCATTCTGTAATCTGTGGACCTTCAGAGTTTTGATGAAACACAGAAACTGCATCGGGATTGAATACAACAGCCACCATGAGCACTTTCCTCCATAGGAGTAATGTCTCAAGCAGTCTACGCTTTGATCGTTCCCTGGAAGACCAGTAGTAGTTTCCGGTCCACATCTGGAGGCATTCTGTAATCTGTGGACCTTCAAAGTGTTGATGAAACACAGAAATTGCATCGGGATTGAATACAACAGCCACCTTGCGGGCGTTCCTGCATGTGAGTAATGTCTCAAACAGTCTACGCTTTGATCGTTCTCTGGAAGACCAGTAGTAGTTTCCGATGCACATCTGGAGGCATTCTGTAATCTGTAGACCTTCCAAGTGTTGATGAAACACAGAAATTGCATCGAGATTGAATACAACAGTCACCATGCGCACTTTCCTCCATGGGAGTAATGTCTCAAAAAGTCTACGTTTTGATCGTTCCCTGGAAGACCTGTAGTAGTTTCCGATGCACATCAGTAGGCATTTTGTAATCTGTGGCTATCAGTGTGTTGATGAAACACAGAAATTGCATCGGGATTGAATACAACAGTCACCATGTGCACTTTTCTCCATGGGAGTAATGTCTCAAACAGTTTACGCTTTGATCGTTCCCTGGAAGACCAGTCGTAGTTTCCGATGCACATCTTGTTCATTCTATAATGTGTGGACTATCAGAGTGTTGATGAAGCACAGAAATTGCATCAGGATTGAATACAACAGTGACCATGCGCACTTTCCTCCATGGGAGTAATTTCTCAAACAGTCTACGGTTTGATCGTTCCCTGCAAGACCAGTAGTAGTTTACGATGCACAACTGGAGGCATTCTGTAATCTGTGGACCTTCAAAGTGTTGATGAAACACAGAAATTGCATCTAGATTGAATACAACAGTCACCATGCGCACTTTCCTCCATGGGAGTAATGTCTCAAACAGTCTACGCTTTGATCGTTCCCTGGAAGACCAGTAGTAGTTTCCGATGCACATCTGGAGGCATTCTGTAATCTGTGGACTATCAGAGTGTTGATAAAACACAGAAATTGCATCGGGATTGAATACAACAGTCACCATGCGCACATTCTCCATGGGAGTAATGTCTCAAACAGTGTACGCTTTGATCGTTCCCTGGAACACCAGTACTAGCTTCAGATGCACATCTTGAGGCATTTTGTAAACTGTGGACCTTCAAAGTGTTGATGAAACACAGAAATTGCATCGGGATTGTATACACCATTCACCATGTGAACTTACCTCCATGGAAGTAATGTCTCAAACAGTCTACGCTTTAATCGTTCCCTGGAAGACCAGTAGTAGTTTCCGATGTAAATCTGGCGGCATTCTGTAAGCTGTGGACCTTCAAAGTGTTGATAAAACACAGAAGTTGCTTCGGGATTGAATACAACAGTCACTATGCGCACTTTCCTCCATGAGAGTAATGTCTCAAACAGTCTACGCTTTGATGGTTCCCTGGAAGACCAGTAGTAGTTTCCGATTCTCATCTGGAGGCATTCTGTAATCTGTGGACTATCAAAATGTTGATGAAACACAGATATTGCATCGGGATCGAATACAACAGTCACCATGCGCAATTTCCTCCATGGGAGCCATGTCTCAAATAGTCTATGCTTTGATCGTTCCCTGGAAGTCAATGTAATAGTTTCCGATGCACATCTGGAGGCATTCTGTAATCTGTGGACCTTCCGAGTGTGGATGAAACACAGAAACTGCATTGGGATTGAATACAACAGTCACCATGAGCACTTTCCTCCATAGGAGTAATGTCTCAAGCAGTCTACGCTTTGATCGTTCCCTGGAACACCAGCAGTAGTTTCCGATGCACATCTGGAGGCATTCTGTGATCTCTGGACCTTCAAAGTGTTGATGAAACACAGAAATTGCATCGGGATTGAATACAACAGCCACCTTGCGCACGTTCCTGCATGTGAGTAAGGTCTCAAACACTCTACCCTTTTGATCGTTCCCTGGAAGACCAGTAGTAGTTTCCGATGCACATCTGGAGGCATTCTGTAATCTGTGGACTATCAGAGGGTTGATGAAACCCAGAAATTGCATCGGGATTGAATACAACAGTCACCATGTGCACTTTTCTCCATGGGAGTAATGTCTCAATCAGTCTACGCCTTGATCGTTCGCTGGACGACCAGTCTTAGTTTCCGATGCACATCTGGGGTCATTCTATAATGTGTGGACTATCAGAGTGTTGATGAAACACAGAAATTGCATCAGGATTGAATACAACAGTGACCATGCGCACTTTCCTCCATGGGAGTAATGTCTCAAACAGTCTACGCTTCGATGGTTCCCTGGAAGACCAGTAGTAGTTTCCGATTCTCATCTAGAGGCATTCTGTAATCTGTGGACTATCAAAGTGTTGATTAAACACAGATATTGCATCGGGATTGAATACAACAGTCATCATTCGCATTTTCCTCCATGGGAGTAATGTCTCAAACTGTCTACGCTTTGATCGTTCCCTGGAAGACCAGTAGTAGTTTCCGATGCACATCTGGAGGCATTCTGTAATCTGTGGACCTTCAAAGTGTTGATGAAACACAGAAAGTGCATCGGGATTGTGTACAACAGGCACCATGCAGGCTTTTCTCCATGGGATTAATGTCTCAAACAGTTTACGCTTTGATCGTTCCCTGGAAGACCAGTAGTAGTTTCTAATGCATATCTTGAGGCATTCTGTAAACTGTGGACCTTCAAAGTGTTGATGAAACACAGAAATTGCATCGGGATTGTATACAACATTCACCATGTGAACTTTCTTCCATGTAAGTAATGTCTCAAACAGTCTACGCTTTAATCGTTCCCTGGAAGACCAGTAGTAGTTTCCGATGTACATCTGGGGGCATTCTGTAAGCTGTAGACCTTCAAAGTGTTGATAAAACACAGAAGTTGCATCGGGATTGAATACAACAGTCACTATGCGCACTTTCCTCCATGAGAGTAATGTCTCAATCAGTCTACGCTTTGATCGTTCCCTGGAAGACCAGTAGTAGTTTCCGATGCACATCTGGAGGCATTCTGTAATCTGTGGACTATCTGAGTGTTGATGAAACACAGAAATAGCATCGGGATTGAATACAACAGTCACCATGCGCACTTTCCTCCATGGGAGTAATGTCTCAAACAGTCTACGCTTTGATGGTTCCCTGGAAGACCAGTAGTAGTTTCCGATTCTCATCTGGAGGCATTCTGTAATCTGTGGACTATCAAAGTGTTGATTAAACACAGATATTGCATCGGGATTGAATACAACAGTCACCATGCGCAATTTCCTCCATGGGAGTAATGTCTCAAACAGTCTACGCTTTGATCGTTCCCTGGAAGTCAATGTAATAGTTTCCGATGCACATCTGGAGGCATTCGGTAATCTGTGGACCTTCAGAGTTTTGATGAAACACAGAAACTGCATCGGGATTGAATACAACAGCCACCATGAGCACTTTCCTCCATAGGAGTAATGTCTCAAGCAGTCTACGCTTCGATCGTTCCCTGGAAGACCAGTAGTAGTTTCCGGTGCACATCTGGAGGCATTCTGCAATCTGTGGACCTTCAAAGTGTTGATGAATCACAGAAATTGCATCGGGATAGAATACAACAGCCACCTTGCGGACGTTCCTGCATGTGAGTAATGTCTCAAACAGTCAACGCTTTGATCGTTCCCTGGAAGACCAGTAGTAGTTTCCGATGCACATCTGGAGGAATTCTGTAATCTGTGGACCTTCAAAGTGTTGATGAAACACAGAAATTGCTTCGAGATTGAACACAACAGTCACCATGCGCACTTTCCTCCATGGGAGTAATGTCTCAAACAGTCTACGTTTTGATCGTTCCCTGTAAGACCTGTAGTAGTTTCCGATGCACATCAGGAGGCATTTTGTAATCTGTGGACTATCAGAGTGTTGATGAAGCACAGAAATTGCATCGGGATTGAATACAACAGTCACCATGTGCACTTTTCTCCATGGAAGTAATGTCTCAAACAGTTTACGCTTTGATCGTTCCCTGGAAGACCAGTCGTAGTTTCCGATGCACATCTGGGGGCATTCTATAATGTGTGGACTATCAGAGTGTTGATGAAGCACAGAAATTGCATCAGGATTGAATACAACAGTGACCATGCGCACTTTCCTCCATGGGAGTATTTTCTCAAACAGTCTACGGTTTGATCGTTCCCTGCAAGACCAGTAGTAGGTTCCGATGCACAACTGGAGGCATTCTGTAATCTGTGGACCTTCAAAGTGTTGATGAAACACAGAAATTGCCTCGGGATTGAATACAACAGTCATCATTCGCATTTTCCTCCATGGGAGTAATGTCTCAAACTGTCTACGTTTTGATCGTTCACTGGAACAACAGTAGTAGTTTCCGATGCACATCTGGAGGCATTCTGTAATCTGTGGCCCTTCAAAGTGTTGATGAAACACAGAATGTGCGTCGGGATTGTATACAACAGTCACCATGTGCACATTCCTCCATGGGGGTAATGTCTCCAACAGTTTACGCTTTGATCGTTCCCTTGAAGACCAGTAGTAGTTTCCGATGCACATCTGGAGGCACTCTGTAATCTGTGGATCTTCAAAGTGTTGATGAAACACAGAATTGCATCGGTATGGCCCTTCAAAGTGTTGATGAAACACAGAAAGTGCATCGGGATTGTATACAACAGTCACCATGTGCACATTCCTCCATGGGGGTAATGTCTCCAACAGTTTACGCTTTGATCGTTCCCTTGAAGACCAGTAGTAGTTTCCGATGCACATCTGGAGGCATTCTGTAATCTGTGGATCTTCAAAGTGTTGATGAAACACAGAATTGCATCGGTATGGAATACAACAGTCACCATGCTCACTTTCCTCCATGGGAGTAATGTCTCAAACAGTCTACGCTTTGATCGTTCCCTGGAAGTCAATGTAATAGTTTCCGATGCACATCTGGAGGCATTCTATAATCTGTGAACTATCTGAGTGTTGATGAAACACAGAAACTGCATCGGGATTGAATACAACAGTCACCATGCGCACTTTCCTCCATGGGAATAATGTCTCAAACTGTTTACGATTTGATCGTTCCCTGGAAGACCAGTAGTAGTTTCCGATGCACATCTGGACGCATTCTGTAACCTGTCGACCTTCAAAGTGTTGATGAAACACAGAAATTGCATCGCGATTGAATACAACAGTCACCATGCGCACTTTCCTCCATGGGAGTAATGTCTCAAACAGTCTACGCTTTTAACGTTCCCTGGAAGACCTGTAGTAGTTTCAGATGCACATCTGGAAGCATTTTGTAATCTGTGGACTATCAGAGTCTTGATGAAACACAGAAATTGCATGGGGATTAAATACAACAATCACCATGTGCTCTGTTCTCCATGGGAGTAATGTCTCAAACAGTTTACGCTTTGATCGTTCCCTGGAAGACCAGTAGTAGTTTCCGATGCACATCTTTGGGCATTCTATAATGTGTGGACTATCAGAGTGTTGATGAAACACAAAAATTGCATCAGGATTGAATACAACAGTCCCCATGCGCACTTTCCTCCATGGGAGTAATGTCTCAAACTGTCTATGTTTTGATCGTTCATTGGAACACCAGTAGTTTCCGATGCACATCTGGAGGCATTCTGTAATCTGTGGACCTTCAAAGTGTTGATGAAACACAGAAATTGCATCGAGATTGAATTCAACAGCCACCTTGCGGACGTTCCTGCATGTGAGTAATGTCTCAAACAGTCTACGCTTTGATCGTTTCCTGGAAGACCAGTAGTAGTTTCCGATGCACATCTGGAGGCATTCTGTAATCTGTGGACCTTCAAAGTGTTGATGAAACACAGAAATTGCATCTAGATTGAATACAACAGTCACCATGACCACTTTCCTCCATGGGAGTAATGTTGCAAACAGTCTACGATTTGATCGTTCCCTGGAAGACCAGTAGTAGTTTCCGATGAACATCTGGAAGCATTCTGTAATCTGTGGACTATCTGAGTGTTGATGAAACACAGAAATTGCATCGGGATTGAATACAACAGTCTCCATGCATACTTTCCTCCAAGGGAGTAATGTCGCAAACAGTCTACGCTTTGATCATTCCCTGGAAGAACAGTAGTAGTTTCCGATGCACATCTGGAGGCATTCTGTAATCTGTGTACCTTCAAAGTGTTGATGAAACACAGAAATTGCATCGGGATTGAATACAACAGTCACCATGCGCACTATCCTCCATTGGTGTAATGTCTCAAACAGTTTACGCTCTGATCGTTCCCTGGAAGACCAGTAGTAGTTTCCGATGCACATCTGGAGGCATTCTATAATCTGTGGACTATATGAGTCTTGATGAAACACAGAAATTGCATCGGGATTGAATACAACAGTCACCATGCGCACTTTCCTCCATTGGTGTAATGTCTCAAACAGTTTACGCTTTGATCGTTCCCTGGAAGACCAGTAGTAGTTTCCGATGCACATCTGGAGGCATTCTGTAATCTGTGTACCTTCAAAGTGTTGATGAAACACAGAAATTGCATCGGGATTGTATACAACTTTCACCATGCGCACTATCCTCCATGTGAGTAATGTCTCAACAGTCTACGCTTTGATCGTTCCCTGGAAGACCAGTCATAGTTTCCGATGCACATCTGGAGGCATTCTGTAATCTGTGGACTATCAGAGTCTTGATGAAACACAGAAATTGCATTGGGATTGAATACAACAGTCACCATGCGCACTTTCCTCCATTGGTGTAATGTCTCAAACAGTTTACGCTTTGATCGTATCCTGGAAGACCAGTAGTAGTTTCCGATGCACATCTGGGGGCATCCTGTAATCTGTGGTCTATCTGAGTGTTGATGAAACACAGAAATTGCATCGGGATTGAATACAACAGTCACCATGCGCACTTTCCTCCATGGGAGTAGTGTCTCAAACAGTCTACGCTTTGATGGTTCCCTGGAAGACCAGTAGTAGTTTCCGATTCTCATCTTTAGGCATTCTGTAATCTGTGGACTATCAGAGTGTTGATGAAACACAGATATTGCATCGGGATTGAATACAACAGTCACCATTCGCAATTTCCTCCATGGGAGCAATGTCTCAAATAGTCTACGCTTTGATCGTTCCCTGGAAGTCAATGTAATAGTTTCCGACGCACATCTGGAGGCATTCTGTAATCTGTGCACCTTCAGAGTGTTGATGAAGCACAGAAACTGCATCGGGATTGAATACAACAGCCACCATGAGCACTTTCCTCCATAGGAGTAATGTCTCAAGCAGTCTACGTTTGATCGTTCCCTGGAAGACCAGTAGTAGTTTCCGATGCACATCTGGAGGCATTCTGTAATCTGTGGACCTTCAAAGTGTTGATGAAACACAGAAATTGCATCGGGATTGAATACAACAGTCACCTTGCGCACGTTCCTGCATGTGAGTAATGTCTCAAACAGTTTACGCTTTGATCCTTCCCTGGTAGACCAGTAGTAGTTTCCGATGCACGTCTTTGGGCATTCTATAATGTGTGGACTATCAGAGTCCTGATGAAACACAGAAATTGCATCAGGATTGAATACAACAGTAGCCATGCGCACTTTCCTCCATGGGAGTAATGTCTCAAACTGTCTATGTTTTGATCGTTCATTGGAACACCAGTAGTAGTTTCCGATGCACATCTGGAGGCATTCTGTAATCTGTGGACTATCAGAGTGTTGATGAAACACAGAAATTGCATCAGGATTGAATACAACAGTGACCATGCGCACTTTCCTCCATGGGAATAATGTCTCAAACA
Source organism: Schistocerca gregaria (assembly GCF_023897955.1). Classification (NCBI taxonomy): domain Eukaryota; kingdom Metazoa; phylum Arthropoda; class Insecta; order Orthoptera; family Acrididae; genus Schistocerca; species Schistocerca gregaria. The sequence continues at coordinate 14,365,234 of NC_064929.1, read as the reverse complement.
GTCTACGGTTTGATCGTTCCCTGGAAGACCAGTATTAGTTTCCGATGCACATCTGGAGGCTTTCTGTAATCTGTGGACCTTCAAAGTGTTGATGAAATCCAGAAATTTCCTCGGGATTGAATACAACAGTCATCATTCGCATTTTCCTCCATGGGAGTAATGTCTCAAACTGTCCACGTTTTGATCGTTCCCTGGAACCCCAGTAGTAGTTTCCGATGCACATCTGGAGGCATTCTGTAATCTGTGGACTTTCAAAGTGTTGATGAAACACAGAAATTGCATCGGGATTGTATACAACATTCACCATGTGAACTTTCCTCCATGTAAGTAATGTCTCAAACAGTCTACGCTTTAATCGTTCCCTGGAAGACCAGTAGTAGTTTCCGATGTACATCTGGGGGCATTCTGTAATCTGTAGACTTTCAAAGTGTTGATAAAACACAGAAGTTGCATCGGGATTGAATACAACAGTCACTATGCGCACTTTCCTCCATGATAGTAATGTCCCAATCAGTCTACGCTTTGATCGTTCCCTGGAAGACCAGTAGTAGTTTCCGATGCACATCTGGAGGCATCCTGAAATCTGTGGACTATCTGAGTGTTGATGAAACACAGAAATTGCATCGGGATTGAATACAACAGTCACCATGCGCACTTTCCTCCATGGGAGTAATGTCTCGAACAGTCTACGCTTTGATGGTTCCCTGGAAGACCAGTAGTAGTTTCCGATTCTCATCTGGAGGCATTCTTTAATCTGTGGACTATCAACGTGTTGATTAAACACAGATATTGCATCGGGACTGAATACAACAGTCACCATTCGCAATTTCCTCCATGGGAGTAATGTCTCAAACAGTCTACGCTTTGATCGTTCCCTGGAAGTCAATGTAATAGTTTCCGATGCACATCTGGAGGCATTCTGTAATCTGTGGACCTTCAGAGTTTTGATGAAACACAGAAACTGCATCGGGATTGAATACAACAGCCACCATGAGCAGTTTCCTCCATAGGAGTAATGTCTCAAGCAGTCTACGTTTTGATCGTTCCCTGGAAGACCAGTAGTAGTTTCCGGTGCACATCTGGAGGCATTCTGTAATCTGTGGACCTTCAAAGTGTTGATGAAACACAGAAATTGCATCGAGATTGAATTCAACAGCCACCTTGCGGACGTTCCTGCATGTGAGTAATGTCTCAAACAGTCTACGCTTTGATCGTTTCCTGGAAGACCAGTAGTAGTTTCCGATGCACATCTGGAGGCATTCTGTAATCTGTGGACCTTCAAAGTGTTGATGAAACACAGAAATTGCATCTAGATTGAATACAACAGTCACTATGCGCACTTTCCTCCATGGGAGTAATGTCTCAAACAGTCTACGGTCTGAACGTTCCCTTGAAGACCTGTAGTAGTTTCCGATGCACATCAGGAGGCATTTTGTAATCTGTGGACTATCAGAGTGTTGATGAAAAACAGAAATTGCATCGGGATTGAATACAACAGTCACCATGTGCACTTTTCTCAATGGGAGTAATGTCTCAAACAGTTTACGCTTTGATCGTTCCCTGGAAGACCAGTCGTAGTTTCCGATGCACATCTGGGGGCATTCTATAATGTGTGGACTATCAGAGTGTTGATGAAACACAGAAATTGCATCAGGATTGAATACAACAGTCCAAATGCGCACTTTCCTCCATGGGAGTAATGTCTCAAACTGTCTATGTTTTGATCCTTCATTGGAACACCAGTAGTAGTTTCCGATGCACATCTGGAGGCATTCTGTAATCTGTGGACCTTCAAAGTGTTGATGAAACACAGAAAGTGCATCGGGATTGTATACAACAGGCACCATGCAGGCTTTTCTCCATGGGAGTAATGTCTCAAACAGTTTACGCTTTGATCGTTCCCTTGAAGACTAGTAGTAGTTTCCGATGCACATCTGGAGGCATTCTGTAATCTGTGGACTATCAGAGTGTTGATGAAACACAGAAATTGCATCGGGATTGAATACAACAGTCACCATGACCACTTTCCTCCATGGGAGTAATGTTGCAAACAGTCTACGATTTGATCGTTCCCTGGAAGACCAGTAGTAGTTTCCGATGAACATCTGGAGGCATTCTGTAATCTGTGGACTATCTGAGTGTTGATGAAACACAGAAATTGCATCGGGATTGAATACAACATTCTCCATGCGTACTTTCCTCCATGGGAGTAATGTCGCACACAGTCTACGCTTTGATCATTAACTGGAAGAACAGTAGTAGTTTCCGATGCACATCTGGAGGCATCCTGAAATCTGTGGACTATCTGAGTGTTGATGAAGCACAGAAATTGCATCGGGATTGAATACAACAGTCACCATGCGCACTTTCCTCCATGGGAGTAATGTCTCAAACAGTCTATGCTTTGATGGTTCCCTGGAAGACCAGTAGTAGTTTCCGATTCTCATCTGGAGGCATTCTTTAATCTGTGGACTATCAACGTGTTGTTTAAACACAGATATTGCATCGGGATTGAATACAACAGTCACCATTCGCAATTTCCTCCATGGGAGTAATGTCTCAAACAATCTACGCTTTGATCGTTCCCTGGAAGTCAATGTAATAGTTTCCGATGCACATCTGGAGGCATTCTGTAATCTGTGGACCTTCAGAGTTTTGATGAAACACAGAAACTGCATCGGGATTGAATACAACAGCCACCATGAGCAGTTTCCTCCATTGGAGTAATGTCTCAAGCAGTCTACGCTTTGATCGTTCCCTGGAAGACCAGTAGTAGTTTCCGGTGCACATCTGGAGGCATTCTGTAATCTGTGGACCTTCAAAGTGGTGATGAAACACAGAAATTGCATCGGGATGGAATACAAGAGTCACCATGCGCACTTCCCTCCGTGGGTGTAATGTCTCAAACTGTCTACGCTTTGATAGTTCCCTGGAAGACCAGTAGTAGTTTCCGATGCACATCTGGAGGCATTCTGTAATCTGTGTACCTTCAAAGTGTTGATGAAACACAGAAATTGCATCGGGATTGAATACAACGGTCACCATACGCACTATCCTCCATTGTTGTAATGTCTCAAAGAGTTTACGCTCTGATCGTTCCCTGGAAGACCAGTAGTAGTTTCCGATGGACATCTGGAGGCACTCTGTAATCTGTGTACCTTCAAAGTGTTGATGAAACACAGAAATTGCATCGGGATTGAATACAACTGTCACCATGCGCACTATCCTCCATGTGAGTAATGTCTCAAACAGTCTACGCTTTGATCGTTCCCTGGAAGACCAGTAGTAGTTTCCGATGCACATCTGGAGGCATTCTGTAATCTGTAGACTATATGAGCCTTGATGAAACACAGAAATTGCATCGGGATTGAATACAACAGTCACCATGCGCACTTTCCTCCATGGGGTAATGTCTCAAACAATTTACGCTTTGATCGTTCCCTGGAAGACCAGTAGTAGTTTCCGGTGCACATTTGGAGGCATTCTGTAATCTGTGGACCTTCAAAGTGGTGATGAAACACAGAAATTGCATCGGGATGGAATACAAGAGTCACCATGCGCACTTCCCTCCGTGGGTGTAATGTCTCCAACTGTCTACGCTTTGATAGTTCCCTGGAAGACCAGTAGTAGTTTCCGATGCACATCTGGAGGCATTCTGTAATCTGTGTACCTTCAAAGTGTTGATGAAACACAGAAATTGCATCGGGATTGAATACAACGGTCACCATGCGCACTATCCTCCATTGTTGTAATGTCTCAAAGAGTTTACGCTCTGATCGTTCCCTGGAAGACCAGTAGTAGTTTCCGATGGACATCTGGAGGCATTCTGTAATCTGTGTACCTTCAAAGTGTTGATGAAACACAGAAATTGCATCGGGATTGAATACAACTGTCACCATGCGCACTATCCTCCATGTGAGTAATGTCTCAAACAGTCTACGCTTTGATCGTTCCCTGGAAGACCAGTAGTAGTTTCCGATGCACATCTGGAGGCATTCTGTAATCTGTAGACTATATGAGCCTTGATGAAACACAGAAATTGCATCGGGATTGAATACAACAGTCACCATGCGCACTTTCCTCCATGGGGTAATGTCTCAAACAATTTACGCTTTGATCGTTCCCTGGAAGACCAGTAGTAGTTTCCGATGACGTCTGGAGGCATTCTGTAATCTGTGTACCTTCAAAGTGTTGATGAAACACAGAAATTGCATCGGGATTGAATACAACTGTCACCATGCGCACTATCCTCCATGTGAGTAATGTCTCAAACAGTCTACGCTTTGATCGTTCCCTGGAAGACCAGTAATAGTTTACAGTGCACATCTGGAGGCATTCTGTAATCTGTGGACTATCAGAGTCTTGATGAAACACAGAAATTGCATCGGGATAGAATACAACAGTCACCATGCGCACTTTCCTCCATTGGTGTAATGTCTCAAACAGTTTACGCTTTGATCGTTCCCTGGAAGACCAGTAGTAGTTTCCGATGCACATCTGGAGGCATTCTGTAATCTGTGGACTATCAGGGTGTTGATGAAACACAGATATTGCATCGGGATTGAATACAACAGTCACCATGCGCACTTTCCTCCATGGTTGTAATGTCTCAAACTGTTTACGCTTTGATCGTTCCCTGGAAGACCAGTAATAGTTTCCGATTCACATCTGGAGGCATACTGTAATCTGCGGACTATCAGAGTGTTGATGAAACACAGAAAATGCATCGGGATTGAATACTACAGTCGCCATGCAAACTTTCCTCCATGGGAGTAATGTCGCAAACAGTCGACGCTTTGATCGTTCCCTGGAAGACCAGTAGTAGTTTCCGATGCACATCTGGTGGCATTCTGTAATCTGTGGACCTTCAAAGTGTTGATGAAACACAGAAATTGCATCGGGATTGAATACAACAGTCACCATGCGCACTTTCCTCCATGGGAGTAATGTCTCAAACAGTCTACGTTTTGATCGTTCCCTGGAAGACCAGTAGTAGGTTCCGATGCACATCTGGACGCATTCTGTAATCGGTGGACTATCAGGGTGTTGATGAAACACAGAAATTGCATCGGGATTGAATACAACAGTCACCATGCGCACTTTCCTCCAATGGGAGTAATGTCTCAAAGAGTTTACGCTTTGATCGTTCCCTGGAAGACCAGTAGTAGTTTCCGATTCTCATTTGGAGGCATTCTGTAATCTGTGGAGTAATCTGTGGACTATCTGAGTGTTGATGAAACACAGATATTGCATCGGGATTGAATATAACAGTCACCATGCGCAATTTCCTCCGTGGGAGTAATGTCTCAAACAGTCTACGCTTTGATCGTTCCCTGGAAGTCAATGTAATAGTTTCCGATGCACATCTGGAGGCATTCTGTAATCTGTGGACCTTCAGAGTGTTGATGAAACACAGAAACTGCATCGGGATTGAATACAACAGTCACCATGAGCACTTTCCTCCATAGGAGTAATGTCTCAAGCAGTCTACGCTTTGATCGTTCCCTGGAAGACCAGTAGTAGTTTCCGATGCACATCAGTAGGCATTCTGTAATCTGTGGTCCTTCAAAGTGTTGATGAAACACAGAAATTGCATCGGGATTGAATACAACTGTCACCATGCGCACTATCCTCCATGTGAGTAATGTCTCAAACAGTTTACGCTTTGATCGTTCCCTGGAAGACCAGTAGTAGTTTCCGATGCACATCTGGAGGCATTCTGTAATCTGTGGACTATCAGGGTGTTGATGAAACACATATATTGCATCGGGATTGAATACAACAGTCACCATGCGCACTTTCCTCCATGGTTGTAATGTCTCAAACTGTTTACGCTTTGATCGTTCCCTGGAAGACCAGTAATAGTTTCCGATTCACATCTGGAGGCATACTGTAATCTGCGGACTATCAGAGTGTTGATGAAACACAGAAAATGCATCGGGATTGAATACTACAGTCACCATGCAAACTTTCCTCCATGGGAGTAATGTCGCAAACAGTCGACGCTTTGATCGTTCCCTGGAAGACCAGTAGTAGTTTCCGATGCACATCTGGTGGCATTCTGTAATCTGTGGACCTTCAAAGTGTTGATGAAACACAGAAATTGCATCGGGATTGAATACAACAGTCACCATGCGCACTTTCCTCCATGGGAGTAATGTCTCAAACAGTCTACGTTTTGATCGTTCCCTGGAAGACCAGTAGTAGTTTCCGATGCACATCTGGACGCAATCTGTAATCGGTGGACTATCTGAGTGTTGATGAAACACAGATATTGCATCGGGATTGAATATAACAGTCACCATGCGCAATTTCCTCCGTGGGAGTAATGTCTCAAACAGTCTACGCTTTGATCGTTCCCTGGAAGTCAATGTAATAGTTTCCGATGCACATCTGGAGGCATTCTGTAATCTGTGGACCTTCAGAGTGTTGATGAAACACAGAAACTGCATCGGGATTGAATACAACAGTCACCATGAACACTTTCCTCCATAGGAGTAATGTCTCAAGCAGTCTACGCTTTGATCGTTCCCTGGAAGACCAGTAGTAGTTTCCGATGCACATCTGTAGGCATTCTGTAATCTGTGGACCTTCAAAGTGTTGATGAAACACAGAAATTGCATCGGGATTGAATACAACAGCCACCTTGCGCACGTTCCTGCATGTGAGTAATGTCTCAAACAGTCTACGCTTTGATCGTTCCCTGGAAGACCAGTAGTAGTTTCCGATGCACATCTGGAGCCATTCTGTAATCAGTGGACTATCAGAGTGTTAATGAAACAGAGAAATTGCATCGGGATTGAATACAACTGTCACCAGACGCACTATCCTCCATGTGAGTAATGTCTCAAACAGTCTACGCTTTGATCGTTCCCTGGAAGACCAGTAGTAGTTTCCGATACACATCTGGAGGCATTCTGTAATCTGTAGACTATATGAGCCTTGATGAAACACAGAAATTGCATCGGGATTGAATACAACAGTCACCATGCGCACTTTCCTCCATGGGGTAATGTCTCAAACAATTTACGCTTTGATCGTTCCCTGGAAGACCAGTAGTAGTTTCCGATGACATCTGGAGGCATTCTGTAATCTGTGGACTATCAGGGTGTTGATGAAACACAGATATTGCATTGGGATTGAATACAACAGTCACCATGCGCACTTTCCTCAATGGTTGTAATGTCTCAAACTGTTTACGCTTTGATCGTTCCCTGGAAGACCAGTAGTAGTTTCCGATGCACATCTGGAGGCATTCTGTAATCTGTGGACTATCAGAGTCTTGATGAGACACAGAAATTGCATCGGGATTGAATACAACAGTCACCATGCGCACTTTCCACCATGGGTGTAATGTCACGAACAGTTTACGCTTTGATCGTTCCCTGGAAGACCAGTAGTAGTTTCCGATGCACATCTGGTGCCATTCTGTAATCTGTGGACCTTCAAAGTGTTGATGAAACACAGAAACTGCATCGGGATTGAATACAACAGTCACCATGCGCACTTTTCTCCTTATGAGTAATGTCACAAACAGTCTACGTTTTGATCGTTCCCTGGAAGACCAGTAGTAGTTTCCGATGCACATCTGGACGCATTCTGTAATCGGTGGACTATCAGGGTGTTGATGAAACACAGAAATTGCATCGGGATTGAATACAACAGTCACCATGGCAGTTTCCTCCATGGGAGTAATGTCTCAAAGAGTTTACGCTTTGATCGTTCCCTGGAAGACCAGTAGTAGTTTCCGATGCACATTTTCTGACATTCTGTAATGTGTGGACCATCAGAGTGTTGATGAAACACAGAAATTGCATCGGGATTGAATACAACAGTCACCATGCGCACTTTCCTCCATGGGAGTAATGTCTCAAACAGTCTACGCTTTGATCGTTCATTGCAAGACCAGTAGTAGTTTCCGATGCACATCTGGAGGCATTCTGTAATCTGTGGACCTTCAAAGTGTTGATGAAACACAGAAATTGCATCGGGATGGAATACAACAGTCACCATGCGCACTTTCCTCCATGGGAGTAATGTCTCAATCAGTCTACGCTTTGATCGTTCCCTGGAAGACCAGTAGTAGTTTCCGATGCACATCTGGAGGCATTCTGTCATCTGTGGACTATCAGAGTGTTAATGAAACAGAGAAATTGCATCGGGATTGAATACAACTGTCACCATGCGCACTATCCTCCATGTGAGTAATGTCTCAAACAGTCTACGCTTTGATCGTTCCCTGGAACACCAGTAGTAGTTTCCGATACACATCTGGAGGCATTCTGTAATCTGTAGAATATATGAGCCTTGATGAAACACAGAAATTGCATCGGGATTGAATACAACAGTCACCATGCGCACTTTCCTCCATGGGGTAATGTCTCAAACAATTTACGCTTTGATCGTTCCCTGGAAGACCAGTAGTAGTTTCCGATGACATCTGGAGGCATTCTGTAATCTGTGTACCTTCAAAGTGTTGATGAAACACAGAAATTGCATCAGGATTGAATACAACTGTCACCATGCGCACTATCCTCCATGTGAGTAATGTCTCAAACAGTCTACGCTTTGATCGTTCCCTGGAAGACCAGTAGTAGTTTCCGACGCACATCTGGAGGCATTCTGTAATCTGTGGACTATCAGAGTGTTAATGAAACACAGAAATTGCATCGGGATTGAATACAACAGTCACCATGTGCACTTTCCACAATGGGAGTAATGTCTCAAACAGTTTACGCATTGATCGTTCCCTGGAATACCAGTAGTAGTTTCCGATGCACAACTTCTGACAATCCGTAATGTGTGGACTATCAGAGTGTTGATGAAACACAGAAATTGCATCAGGATTGAATACAACAGTCACCATGCGCACTAACCTCCATGGGAGTAATGTCTCAAACAGTCTACGCTTTGATCTTTCATTGCAAGACCAGTAGTTGTGTCCGATGCACATATTGAGGCATTCTGTAATCTGTGGACCTTCAAAGTGTTGATGAAACACAGAAATTGCATCGGGATTGAATACAACAGCCACCTTGCGCAATTTCCTCCATAGTAGTAATGTCTCAAACAGTCTACGTTTTGATCGTTCCCTGCAAGACCAGTAGTAGTTTCGGATGCGCATCTGGAGTCACTCTGTAATCTGTGGATCTTCAAAGTGTTGATGAAACACAGGAATTGCATCGGTATGGAATACAACAGTCACCATGCGCACTTTCCTCCATGGGAGTAATGTCTCAAAGAGTTTACGCTTTGATCGTTCCCTGGAAGACCAGTAGTAGTTTCCGATGCACATTTTCTGACATTCTGTAATGTGTGGACTATCAGTGTGTTGATGAAACACAGAAATTGCATCGGGATTGAATACAACAGTCACCATGCGCACGTTCCTCCATGGGAGTAATGTCTCAAACAGTCTACGTTTTGATCGTTCCCTGCAAGACCAGTAGTAGTTTCCGATGCACATCTGGAGGCATTCTGTAATCTGTGGACTATCAGAGTGTTGATGAAACACAGAAATTGCATCGCGATTGAATACAAGAGTCACCAAGCGCACTTTCCTCCATGGGAGTAATGTCTCAAACAGTCTACGTTTTGATCGTTCCCTGCAAGACCAGTAGTAGTTTCCGATGCACATCTGGAGGCACTCTGTAATCTGTGGATCTTCAAAGTGTTGATGAAACACAGGAATTGCATCGGTATGGAATACAACAGTCACCATGCGCACTTTCCTCCATGGGAGTAATGTCTCAAAGAGTTTACGCTTTGATCGTTCCCTGGAAGACCAGTAGTAGTTTCCGATGCACATTTTCTGACATTCTGTAATGTGTGGACTATCAGTGTGTTGATGAAACACAGAAATTGCATCGTGATTGAATACAACAGTCACCATGCGCACGTTCCTCCATGGGAGTAATGTCTCAAACAGTCTACGCTTTCATCGTTCATTGCAAGACCAGTAGTTGTGTCCGATGCACATCTTAAGGCATTCTGTAATCTGTGGACCTTCAAAGTGTTGATGAAACACATAAGTTGTATCGGGATTGAAGACAACAGTCACCATGCGCACTTTCCTCCATGGGAGTAATGTCTCAAATGGTCTACGCTTTGATGGTTCCCTGGAAGACCAGTAGTAGTTTCCGATTCTCATCTGGAGGAATTCTGTAATCTGTGGACCTTCAGAGTGTTGATGAAACACAGAAACTGCATCGGGATTGAATACAACAGTCACCATGAGCACTTTCCTCCATAGGTGTAATGTCTCAAGCAGTCTACGCTTTGATCGTTCCCTGGAAGACCAGTAGTAGTTTCCGATGCACATCTGGAGGCATTCTGTAATCTGTGGACCTTCAAAGTGTTGATGAAACACAGAAATTGCATCGGGATTGAATGCAACAGCCACCTTGCGCACGTTCCTGCATGTGAGTAATGTCTCAAACAGTCTACGCATTGATATTTCCCTGGAAGACCAGTAGTAGTTTCCGATGCACATCTGGAGGCATTCTGTAATCTGTGGACCTTCAAAGTGTTGATGAAACACAGAAACTGCATCGAGTTTCAATACAACAGTCACCATGCGCACTTTCCTCCATGGGCGTAATGTCTCAAACAGTCAACGTTTTTATCGTTCCCTGGAAGACCAGTAGTAGTTTCCGATGCACATTTTCTGACATTCTGTAATGTGTGGACTATCAGAGTGTTGATGAAACACAGAAATTGCATCGGGATTGAATACAACAGTCACCATGCGCACGTTCCTCCATGGGAGTAATGTCGCAAACAGTCTACGCTTTGATCGTTCATTGCAAGACCAGTAGTAGTTTCCGATGCACATCTGGAGGCATTCTGTAATCTGTGGACCTTCAAAGTGTTGATGAAACACAGAAATTGCATCGGGATGGAATACAACAGTCACCATGCGCACTTTCCTCAATGGGAGTAATGTCTCAATCAGTCTACGCTTTGATCGTTCCCTGGAAAACCTGTAGTAGTTTCCGATGCACATCTGGAGGCATTCTGTAATCTGTGGACTATCAGAGTGTTAATGAAACACAGAAATTGCATCGGGATTGAATACAACAGTCACCATGCGCACTTTCCTCCATGGGAGTAATATCTCAAACAGTCTAAGCTTTGATCGTTCCCTGGAAGACCAGTAGTAGTTTCCGATGAACATCTGGAGGCATTCTGTAATCTGTAAACTATCAGAGTTTTGTTCAAACACAGAAATTGCATCGGGGTTGAATACAACAGTCACCATGCACACTTTCCTCCATTGGAGTAATGTCTCAACATTTTACGCTTTGATCCTTCCCTGGAAGACCAGTATTAGTTTCCGATGCACATATGGGAACATTCTGTAATGTGTGGACTATCAGAGTGTTGATGAAACACAGAAATTGCATCGGGATTGAATACAACAGACACCATGCGCACTTTCCTCCATGGGAGTAATGTCTCAAACAGTCTACGCTTTGATCGTTCCCTGCTTGACCAGTATTAGTTTCCTATGCACATCTGGAGGCGTTCTGTAATGTGTGGACTTTCAAAGTGTTGATGAAACACAGAAATTGCCTCCGGATTGAATACAACAGTCACCATGCGCACTTTCCTCAATGGGAGTAATGTCTCAAACTGTCTACGCTTTGATCGTTCCCTGGAAGACCAGTAGTAGTTTCCGATGCACATCTGGAGGCGTTCTGTAATGTGTGGACTTTCAAAGTGTTGATGAAACACAGAAATTGCATCGGGATTGAATACAACAGTCACCATGCGCACTTTCCTCCTAGGGAGTAATGTCTCAAACAGTCTACGCTTTGATCGTTCATTGCAAGACCAGTAGTTGTGTCCGATGCACATCTTGAGGCATTCTGTAATCTGTGGACCTTCAAAGTGTTGATGAAACACAGAAATTGGATCGGGATTGAATACAACAGTCACCATGCGCACTTTCCTCCATGGGAGTAATGTCTCAAATGGTCTACGCTTTGATGGTTCCCTGGAAGACCAGTAGTAGTTTCCGATTCTCATCTGGAGGCATTCTGTAATATGTGGACTATCAGAGTGTTGATGAAACACAGATATTGCATCGGGATTGAATACAACCGTCACCATGCGCAATTTTCTCCATTCGAGTAATGTCTCAAACAGTCTACGCTTCGATCGTTCCCTGGAAGTCAATGTAATAGTTTCCGATGCACATCTGGTGGAATTCTGTAATCTGTGGACCTTCAGAGTGTTGATGAAACACAGAAACTGCATCGGGATTGAATACAACAGTCACCATGAGCACTTTCCTCCATAGGTGTAATGTCTCAAGCAGTCTACGCTTTGATCGTTCCCTGGAAGACCAGTAGTAGTTTCCGATGCACATCTTGAGGCATTCTGTAATCTGTGGACCTTCAAAGTGTTGATGAAACACAGAAATTGCATCGGGATTGAATACAACAGCCACCTTGCGCACGTTCCTGCATGTGAGTAATGTCTCCAACAGTCTACGCATTGATCGTTCCCTGGAAGACCAGTAGTATTTTCCGATGCACATCTGGAGGCATTCTGTAATCTGTGGACCTTCAAAGTGTTGATGAAACACAGAAATTGCATCGAGTTTGAATACAACAGTCACCATGCGCACTTTCCTCCATGGGAGTAATGTCTCAAACAGTCTACGTTTTTATCGTTCCCTGGAAGACCTGTAGTAGTTTCCGATGCACATCAGGAGGCATTTTGTAATCTGTGTACTATCAGAGTGTTGATGACACCCAGAAATTGCATCGGGATTGAATACTACAGTCACCATGCGCACTTCCCTCCATGGGAGTAATGTCTCAAACAGTCTACGCTTTGATCGTTCCCTGCTTGACCAGTAGTAGTTTCCGATGCACATCTGGAGGCGTTCTGTAATGTGTGGACTTTCAAAGTGTTGATGAAACACAGAAATTGCCTCGGGATTGTATACAACAGACACCATGCGCACTTTCCTCCATGGGAGTAATGTCTCAAACAGTTTACGTTTTGATCGTTCCCTGGAAGACCAGTAGTAGTTTCCGATGCACATCTTCTGACATTCCGTAATGTGTGGACTATTAGAGTGTTGATGAAACACAGAAATTGCATCGGGATTGAATACAACAGTCACCATGCGCACTTCCCTCCATGGGAGTAATGTCTCAAACAGTCTACGCTTTGATCGTTCCCTGCTTGACCATCAGTAGTTTCCGATGCACATCTGGAGGCGTTCTGTAATGTGTGGACTTTCAAAGTGTTGATGAAACACAGACATTTCCTCGGGATTGAATACAACAGTCACCATGCGCACTTTCCACCATGGGAGTAATGTCTCAAACAGTTTACGCTTTGATCGTTCCCTGGAAGACCAGTAGTAGTTTCCGATGCACATCTTCAGACATTCCGTAATATGTGGACTATCAGAGTGTTGATGAAACACAGAAATTGCATCAGGATTGAATACAACAGTCACCATGCGCACTTTCCTCCATGGGAGTAATGTCTCAAACAGTCTACGCTTTGATCGTTCATTGCAAGACCAGTAGTTTTGTCCGATGCACATCTTGAGGCATTCTGTAATCTGTGGACCTTCAAAGTGTTGATGAAACACAGAGATTGCATCGGGATTGAATACAACAGTCACCATGCGCACTAACCTCCATGTGAGTAATGTCTCAAACAGTCTACGCTTTAATCGTTCCCTGGAAGACCTGTAGTAGTTTCCGATGCACATCTGGAGGCATTCTGTAATCTGTGGACTATCAGAGTGTTGATGAAACACAGAAATTGCATCGGGATTGAATACAACAGTCACCATGCGCACTTCCCTCCATGGGAGTAATGTCTCAAACAGTCTAAGCTTTGATCGTTCCCTGCTTGACCAGTAGTAGTTTCCGATGCACATCTGGAGGCGTTCTGTAATGTGTGGACTTTCAAAGTGTTGATGAAACACAGAAATTGCCTCGGGATTGAATACAACAGTCACCATGCGCACTTCCCTACATGTGAGTAATGTCTCAAACAGTCTACGCTTTGATCGTTCCCTGGAAGACAAGTAGTAGTTTCCGATGCACATCTGGAGGCATCCTGTAATATGTGAACTATCTGAGTGTTGATGAAACACAGAAATTGCATCGGGATTGAATACAACAGTCACCATGCGCACTTTCCTCCATGGGAGTAATGTCTCAAACAGTCTACGCTTAGATGGTTCCCTGGAAGACCAGTAGTAGTTTCCGATTCTCATCTGGAGGCATTCTGTAATCTGTGGACTATCAGAGTGTTGATGAAACACAGAAATTGCATCGGGATTGAATACAACCGTCACCATGCGCAATTTTCTCCATTCGAGTAATGTCTCAAACAGTCTACGCTTCGATCGTTCCCTCGAAGTCAATGTAATAGTTTCCGATGCACATCTGGAGGCATTCTGTAATCTGTGGACCTTCAGAGTGTTGATGAAACACAGAAATTGCATCGAGTTTGAATACAACAGTCACCATGCGCACTTTCCTCCATGGGAGTAATGTCTCAAACAGTCTACGTTTTTATCGTTCCCTGGAAGACCTGTAGTAGTTTCCGATGCACATCAGGAGGCATTTTGTAATCTGTGTACTATCAAAGTGTTGATGACACCCAGAAAATGCATCGGGATTGAATACAACAGTCACCATGTGCACTGTTCTCCATGGGAGTAATGTCTCAAACAGTTTACGCTTTGATCGTTCCCTGGAGGACCTGTAGTAGTTTCCGATGCACATCTGGAGGCATTCTGTAATGTGTGGACTATCAGAGTGTTGATGAAACACAGAAATTGCATCGGGATTGAATACAACAGTCACCATGCGCACTTCCCTCCATGGGAGTAATGTCTCAAACAGTCTACTCTTTGATCGTTCCCTGCTTGACCAGTAGTAGTTTCCGATGCACATCTGGAGGCGTTCTGTAATGTGTGGACTTTCAAAGTGTTGATGAAACACAGAAATTGCATCGGGATTGAATACAACAGTCACCATGCGCACTTTCCTCCATGGGAGTAATGTCTCAAACAGTCTACGCTTTGATCGTTCATTGCAAGACCAGTAGTTGTGTCCGATGCACATCTTGAGGCATTCTGTAATCTGTGGACCTTCAAAGTGTTGATGAAACACAGAAATTGTATCGGGATTGAATACAACAGTCACCATGCGCACTTTCCTCCATGGGAGTAATGTCTCAAATGGTCTACGCTTTGATGGTTCCCTGGAAGACCAGTAGTAGTTTCCGATTCTCATCTGGAGGCATTCTGTAATATGTGGACTATCAGAGTGTTGATGAAACACAGATATTGCATCGGGATTGAATACAACCGTCACCATGCGCAATTTTCTCCATTCGAGTAATGTCTCAAACAGTCTACGCTTCGATCGTTCCCTGGAAGTCAATGTAATAGTTTCCGATGCACATCTGGAGGAATTCTGTAATCTGTGGACCTTCAGAGTGTTGATGAAACACAGAAACTGCATCGGGATTGAATACAACAGTCACCATGAGCACTTTCCTCCATAGGTGTAATGTCTCAAGCAGTCTACGCTTTGATCGTTCCCTGGAAGACCTTTAGTAGTTTCCGATGCACATCTGGAGGCATTCTGTAATCTGTGGACCTTCAAAGTGTTGATGAAACACAGAAATTGCATCGGGATTGAATACAACAGCCACCTTGCGCACGTTCCTGCATGTGAGTAATGTCTCAAACAGTCTACGCATTGATCGTTCCCTGGAAGACCAGTAGTAGTTTCCGATGCACATCTGGAGGCATTCTGTAATCTGTGGACCTTCAAAGTGTTGATGAAACACAGAAATTGCATCGAGTTTGAATACAACAGTCACCATGCGCACTTTCCTCCATGGGAGTAATGTCTCAAACAGTCTACGTTTTTATCGTTCCCTGGAAGACCTGTAGTAGTTTCCGATGCACATCAGGAGGCATTTTGTAATCTGTGTACTATCAGAGTGTTGATGACACCCAGAAATTGCATCGGGATTGAATACAACAGTCACCATCCGCACTTCCCTCCATGGGAGTAATGTCTCAAACAGTCTACGCTTTGATCGTTCCCTGCTTGACCAATAGTAGTTTCCGATGCACATCTGGAGGCGTTCTGTAATGTGTGGACTTTCAAAGTGTTGATGAAACACAGAAATTGCCTCGGGATTGAATACAACAGACACCATGCCCACTTTCCTCCATGGGAGTAATGTCTCAAACAGTTTACGCTTTGATCGTTCCCTGGAAGACCAGTAGTAGTTTCCGATGCACATCTTCTGACATTCCGTAATGTGTGGACTATCAGAGTGTTGATGAAACACAGAAATTGCATCGGGATTGAATACAACTGTCACCATGCGCACTTCCCTCCATGGGAGTAATGTCTCAAACAGTCTACGCTTTGATCGTTCCCAGCTTGACCAGTAGTAGTTTCCGATGCACATCTGGAGGCGTTCTGTAATGTGTGGACTTTCAAAGTGTTGATGAAACACAGAAATTGCCTCGGGATTGAATACAACTGTCACCATGCGCACTTTCCACCATGGGAGTAATGTCTCAAACAGTTTACGCTTTGATCGTTCCCTGGAAGACCAGTAGTAGTTTCCGATGCACATCTTCTGACATTCCGTAATGTGTGGACTATCAGAGTGTTGATGAAACACAGAAATTGCATCAGGATTGAATACAACAGTCACCATGCGCACTTTCCTCCATGGGAGTAATGTCTCAAACAGTCTACGCTTTGATCGTTCATTGCAAGACCAGTAGTTTTGTCCGATGCACATCTTGAGGCATTCTGTAATCTGTGGACCTTCAAAGTGTTGATGAAACACAGAAATTGCATCGGGATTGAATACAACAGTCACCATGCGCACTAACCTCCATGTGAGTAATGTCTCAAACAGTCTACGCTTTGATCGTTCCCTGGAAGACCTGTAGTAGTTTCCGATGCACATCTGGAGGCATTCTGTAATCTGTGGACTATCAGAGTGTTGATGAAACACAGAAATTGCATCGGGATTGAATACAACAGTCACCATGCGCACTTCCCTCCATGGGGGTAATGTCTCAAACAGTCTACGCTTTGATCGTTCCCTGCTTGACCAGTAGTAGTTTCCGATGCACATCTGGAGGCGTTCTGTAATGTGTGGACTTTCAAAGTGTTGATGAAACACAGAAATTGCCTCGGGATTGAATACAACAGACACCATTCGCAGTTTCCTCTATGGGAGTAATGTCTCAAACAGTTTACGCTTTGATCGTTCCCTGGAAGACCAGTAGTAGTTTCCGATGCACATCTTCTGACATTCCGTAATGTGTGGACTATCAGAGTGTTGATGAAACACAGAAATTGGATCGGGATTGAATACAACAGTCACCATGCGCACTTCCCTCCATGGGAGTAATGTCTCAAACAGTCTACGCTTTGATCGTTCCCTGCTTGACCAGTTGTAGTTTCCGATGCACATCTGGAGGCGTTCTGTAATGTGTGGACTTTCAAAGTGTTGATGAAACACAGAAATTGCCTCGGGATTGAATACAACAGTCACCATGCGCACTTTCCTCCATGGGAGTAATGTCTCAAACAGTTTACGCTTTGATTGTTCCCTGGAAGACCAGTAGTAGTTTACGATGCACATCTGGGGGCATTCTATAATGTGTGGACTATCAGAGTGTTGATGAAACACAGAAAATGCATCAGGATCGAATACAACATTCACCATGCGCACTTTCCTCCATGGGAGTAATGTCTCAAACAGTCTACGCTTTGATCGTTCATTGCAAGACCCGTAGTTGTGTCCGATGCACATCTTGTGGCATTCTGTAATCTGTGGACTTTCAAAGTGTTGATGAGACACAGATATTGCATCGGGATTGAATACAACAGTCACCATGCGCACTACCCTCCATGTGAGTAATGTCTCAAACAGTCTACGCTTTGATCGTTCCCTGGAAGACCTGTAGTAGTTTCCGATGCACATCTGGAGGCATTCTGTAATCTGTGGACTATCAGAGTGTTGATGAAACACAGAAATTGCATCGGGGTTGAATACAACAGTCACCATGTGCACTTTTCTCAATGGGAGTAATGTCTCAAACAGTTTACGCTTTGATCGTTCATTGGAAGACCAGTAGTAGTTTCCGATGCACATCTGGGGGCATTCTATAATGTGTGGACTATCAGAGTGTTGATGAAACACAGAAATTGCATCAGGATCGAATACAACATTCACCATGCGCACTTTCCTCCATGGGAGTAATGTCTCAAACAGTAAACGGTTTGATCGTTACCTGCAAGACCAGTAGTAGTTTCCGATGCACATCTGGAGGCATTCTGTAATCTGTGGACCTTCAAAGTGTTGATGAAACACAGAAATTGTATCGGGATTGAATACAACAGTCACCATGCGCACTACCCTACATGTGAGTAATGTCTCAAACAGTCTACGCTTTTATCGTTCCCTGGAAGACAAGTAGTAGGTTCCGATGCACATCTGGAGGCATCCTGTAATTTGTGAACTATCTGAGTGTTGATGAAACACAGAAATTCCATCGGGATTGAATACAACAGTCACCATGCGCACTTTCCTCCATGGGAGTAATGTCTCAAACAGCCTACGCTTAGATGGTTCCCTGGAAGACCAGTAGTAGTTTCCGATTCTCATCTGGAGGCATTCTGTAACCTGTGGACTATCAGAGTGTTGATGAAACACAGATATTGCATCGGGATTGAATACAACCGTCACCATGCGGAATTTTCTCCATTCGAGTAATGTCTCAAACAGTCTACGCTTCGATCGTTCCCTGGAAGTCAATGTAATAGTTTCCGATGCACATCTGGAGACATTCTGTAATCTGTGGACCTTCAGAGTGTTTATGAAACACAGAAATTGCATCGAGTTTGAATACAACAGTCACCATGCACACTTTCCTCCATGGGAGTAATGTCTCAAACAGTCTACGTTTTTATCGTTCCCTGGAAGACCTGTAGTAGTTTCCGATGCACATCAGGAGGCATTTTGTAATCTGTGTACTATCAAAGTGTTGATGACACTCAGAAAATGCATCGGGATTCAATACAACAGTCACCATGTGCACTGTACTCCATGGGAGTAATGTCTCAAACAGTTTACGCTTTGATCGTTCCCTGGAAGACCTGTAGTAGTTTCCGATGCACATCTGGAGGCATTCTGTAATGTGTGGACTATCAGAGTGTTGATGAAACACAGAAATTGCATCGGGATTGAATACAACAGTCACCATGCGCACTTCCCTCCATGGGAGTAATGTCTCAAACAGTCTACGCTTTGATCGTTCCCTGCTTGACCAGTAGTAGTTTCCGATGCACATCTGGAGGCGTTCTGTAATGTGTGGACTTTCAAAGTGTTGATGAAACACAGAAATTGCCTCGGGATTGAATACAACAGAAACCATGCGCACTTTCCTCCATGGGAGTAATGTCTCAAACAGTTTACGCTTTGATCGTTCCCTGGAAGACCAGTAGTAGTTTCCGATGCACACCTTCTGACCTTCCGTAATGTGTGGACTATCAGAGTGTTGATGAAACACAGAAATTGCATCGGGATTGAATACAACAGTCACCATGCGCACTTCCCTCCATGGGAGTAATGTCTCAAACAGTCTACGCTTTGATCGTTCCCTGCTTGACCAGTAGTAGTTTCCGATGCACATCTGGAGGCGTTCTGTAATGTGTGGACTTTCAAAGTGTTGATGAAACACAGAAATTGCCTCGGGATTGAATACAACAGACAACATTCGCACTTTCCTCCATGGGAGTAATGTCTCAAACAGTTTACGCTTAGATCGTTCCCTGGAAGACCAGTAGTAGTTTCCGATGCACATCTTCTGACATTCCGTAATGTGTGGACTATCAGAGTGTTGATGAAATACAGAAATTGCATAGGGATTGAATACAACCGTCACCATGCGCAATTTTCTCCATTCGAGTAATGTCTCAAACAGTCTACGCTTCGATCGTTCCCTGGAAGTCAATGTAATAGTTTCCGATGCACATCTGGAGGCATTCTGTAATCTGTGGACCTTCAGAGTGTTGATGAAACACAGAAACTGCATCGGGATTGAATACAACAGTCACCATGAGCACTTTCCTCCATAGCTGTAATGTCTCAAGCAGTCTACGCTTTGATCGTTCCCTGGAAGACCAGTAGTAGTTTCCGATGCACATCTGGAGGCATTCTGTAATCTGTGGACCTTCAAAGTGTTGATGAAACACAGAAATTGCATCGGGATTGAATACAACAGCCACCTTGCGCACGTTCCTGCATGTGAGTAATGTCTCAAACAGTCTACGCTTTGAACGTTCCCTTTAAGACCAGTAGTAGTTTCCGATGCACATCTGGAGGCATTCTGTAATCTGTGGACCTTCAAAGTGTTGATGAAACACAGAAATTGCCTCGGGATTGAATACAACAGTCATCATTCGCATTTTCCTCCATGGGAGTAATGTCTCAAACTGTCTACGTTTTGATCGTTCCCTGGAACACCAGTAGTAGTTTCCGATGCACATCTGGAGGCATTCTGTAATCTGTGGACCTTCAAAGTGTTGATGAAACACAGAAAGTGCATCGGGATTGTATACAACAGGCACCATGCAGGCTTTTCTCCATGGGAGTAATGTCTCAAACAGTTTACGCTTTGATCGTTCCCTTGAAGACCAGTAGCAGTTTCCGATGCACATCTGGAGGCATTCTGTAATCTGTGGACTATCAGAGTGTTGATGTAACACAGAAATTGCATCGGGATTGAGTACAACAGTCACCATGCGCAATTTCCTCCATGGGAGTAATGTCTCAAACCGTCTACTCTCTGATCGTTCCCTGGAAGTCAATGTAATAGTTTCCGATGCACATCTGGAGGCATTCTGTAATCTGTGAATTATCTGAGTGTTGATGAAACACAGAAACTGCATCGGGATTGAATACAACAGTCACCATGCGCACTTTCCTCCATGGGAGTAATGTCTCAAACAGTCTACGCTTTGATGGTTCCCTGGAAGACCAGTAGTAGTTACCGATTCTCATCTGGAGGCATTCTGTAATCTGTGGACTATCAGAGTGTTGATGAAACACAGATATTGCATCGGGATTGAATACAACCGTCACCATGCGCAATTTTCTCCATTCGAGTAATGTTTCAAACAGTCTACGCTTCGATAGTTCCCTGGAAGTCAATGTAATAGTTTCCGATGCACATCTGGAGGCATTCTGTAATCTGTGGACCTTCAGAGTGTTGATGAAACACAGAAATTGCCTCGGGATTGAATACAACAGTCACCATGCGCACTTTACTCCATGGGAGTAATGTCTCAAACAGTTTACGCTTTGATCGTTCCCTGGAAGACCAGTAGTAGTTTCCGATGCACATCTTCTGACATTCCGTAATGTGTGGAACTATCAGAGTGTTGATGAAACACAGAAATTGCATCAGGATTGAATACAACCGTCACCATGCGCACTTTCCTCCATGGGAGTAATGTCTCAAACAGTCTACGCTTTGATCGTTCCCTGGAAGACCTGTAGTAGTTTCCGATGCACATCTGGAGGCATTCTGTAATCTGTGGACTGTCAGAGTGTTGATGAAACACAGAAATTGCATCGGGATTGAATACAACAGTCACCATGTGCACTTTTCTCAATGGGAGTAATGTCTCAAACAGTTTACGCTTTGATCGTTCATTGGAAGACCAGTAGTAGTTTCCGATGCACATCTGAGGGCATTCTATAATGTGTGGACTATCAGAGTGTTGATGAAACACAGAAATTGCATCAGGATCGAATACAACAGTCACCATGCGCACTTTCCTCCATGGGAGTAATGTCTCAAACGGTTTAATCGTTCCCTGCAAGACCAGTAGTAGTTTCCGATGCACATCTGGAGGCATTCTGTAATCTGTGGACCTTCAAAGTGTTGATGAAACAAAGAAATTGTATCGGGATTGAATACAACAGTCAACATGCGCACTACCCTCCATGTGAGTAATGTCTCAAACAGTCTACGCTTTGATCGTTCCCTGGAAGACAAGTAGTGGTTTCCGATGCACATCTGGAGGCATTCTGTAATCTGTGAAATATCTGAGTGTTGATTAAACACAGAAATTGTATCGTGATTAAATACAACAGTCACCATGCGCACTTTCCTCCTTGGGAGTAATGTCTCAAACAGTCTACGCTTTGATGGTTCCCTGGAAGACCAGTAGTAGTTTACGATTCTCATCTGGAGGCATTCTGTAATCTGTGGACTATCAGAGTGTTGATGAAACACAGATATTGCATCGGGATTGAATACAACCGTCACCATGCGCAATTTTCTCCATTCGAGTAATGTCTCAAACAGTCTACGCTTCTATCGTTCCCTGGAAGTCAATGTAATAGTTTCCGATGCACATCTGGAGGCATTCTGTAATCTGTGGACCTTCAGAGTGTTGATGAGACACAGAAACTGCATCGGGATTGAATACAACAGTCACCATGAGCACTTTCCTCCATAGGTGTAATGTCTCAAGCAGTCTACGCTTTGATCGTTCCCTGGAAGACCAGTAGTAGTTTCCGATGCACATCTGGAGGCATTCAGTAATCTGTGGACCTTCAAAGTGTTGATGAAATACAGAAATTGCATCGGGATTGAATACAACAGCCGCCTTGCGCACGTTCCTGCATGTGAGTAATGTCTCAAACAGTCTACGCTTTGATCGTTCCCTTTAAGACCAGTAGTAGTTTCCGATGCACATCTGGAGGCATTCTGTAATCTGTGGACCTTCAAAGTGTTGATGAAACACAGAAATTGCATCGAGATTGAATACAACAGTCACCATGCGCACTTTCCTCCATGGGAGTAATGTCTCAAACAGTCTACGTTTTTATCGTTACCTGGAAGACCTGTAGTAGTTTCCGATGCACATCAGGAGGCATTTTGTAATCTGTGGACTATCAGAGTGTTGATGACACCCAGAAATTGCATCGGGATTGAATACAACAGTCACCATGTGCACAGTTCTCCATGGGAGTATTGTCTCAAACAGTTTACGCTTTGATCGTTCCCTGGAAGACCAGTCGTAGTTTCGGATGCACAATTGGGGGCATTCTATAATGTGTGGACTATCCGAGTGTAGATGAAACACAGAAATTGCATCAGGATTGAATACAACAATGACCATGCACACTTTCCTCCATGGGAGTAATGTCTCAAACAGTCTACGGTTTGATCGTTCATTGCAACACAAGTAATAGTTTCCGATGCACATCTGGAGGCATTCTGTAATCTGTGGACCTTCAAAGTGTTGATGAAACACAGAAATTGCATCTGGATGGAATACAACAGTCACCATGCGCACTTTCCTCCATGGGAGTAATGTCTCAATCTGTCTACGCTTTGATCGTTCCCTGGAAGACCTGTAGTAGTTTCCGATGCACATCTGGAGGCATTCTGTAATCTGTGGACTATCAGAGTGTTGATGAAACACAGAAATTGCATCAGGATTGAATACAACAGTCACCATGCGCACTTTCCTCCATGGGAGTAATGTCTCAAACAGTCTACAGTTTGATCGTTCGCTGCAAGACCAGTAGTAGTTTCCGATGCACATCTGGAGGCAGTCTGTAATCTGTAAACTATCAGAGTTTTTCTCAAACACAGAAATTGCAACGGGATTGAATACAACAGTCACCATGTGCACTTTCCTCCATGGGAGTAGTGTCTAAACATTTTACGCTTTGATCCTTCCCTGGAAGACCAGTATTAGTTTCCGATGAACATATGGGGGCATTCTGTAATGTGTGGACTATCAGAGTGTTCATGAAACACAGAAATTGCATCGGGATTGAATACAACAGACACCATGCGCACTTCCCTCCATGGGAGTAATGTCTCAAACAGTCTACGCTTTGATCGTTCCCTGCTTGACCAGTAGTAGTTTCCGATGCACATCTGGAGGCGTTCTGTAATGTGTGGACTTTCAAAGTGTTGATGAAACACAGATATTGAATCGGGATTGAATACAACAGTCACCACGCGCACTTTCCTCCATGGGAGTAATGTCTCAAACAGTTTACGCTTTGATCGTTCCCTGGAAGACCAGTAGTAGTTTACGAAGCACATCTTCTGACATTCCGTAACGTGTGGACTATCAGAGTGTTGATGAAACACAGAAATTGCATCAGGATTGAATACAACCGTCACCATGCGCAATTTTCTCCATTCGAGTAATGTCTCAAACAGTCTACGCTTCGATCGTTCCCTGGAAGTCAATGTAATAGTTTCCGATGCACATCTGGAGGAATTCTGTAATCTGTGGACCTTCAGAGTGTTGATGAAACACAGAAACTGCATCGGGATTGAATACAACAGTCACCATGAGCACTTTCCTCCATAGGTGTAATGTCTCAAGCAGTCTACGCTTTGATCGTTCCCTGGAAGACCTTTAGTAGTTTCCGATGCACATCTGGAGGCATTCTGTAATCTGTGGACCTTCAAAGTGTTGATGAAACACAGAAATTGCATCGGGATTGAATACAACAGCCACCTTGCGCACGTTCCTGCATGTGAGTAATGTCTCAAACAGTCTACGCATTGATCGTTCCCTGGAAGACCAGTAGTAGTTTCCGATGCACATCTGGAGGCATTCTGTAATCTGTGGACCTTCAAAGTGTTGATGAAACACAGAAATTGCATCGAGTTTGAATACAACAGTCACCATGCGCACTTTCCTCCATGGGAGTAATGTCTCAAACAGTCTACGTTTTTATCGTTCCCTGGAAGACCTGTAGTAGTTTCCGATGCACATCAGGAGGCATTTTGTAATCTGTGGACTATCAGAGTGTTGATGACACCCAGAAATTGCATCGGGATTGAATACAACAGTCACCATCCGCACTTCCCTCCATGGGAGTAATGTCTCAAACAGTCTACGCTTTGATCGTTCCCTGCTTGACCAATAGTAGTTTCCGATGCACATCTGGAGGCGTTCTGTAATGTGTGGACTTTCAAAGTGTTGATGAAACACAGAAATTGCCTCGGGATTGAATACAACAGACACCATGCCCACTTTCCTCCATGGGAGTAATGTCTCAAACAGTTTACGCTTTGATCGTTCCCTGGAAGACCAGTAGTAGTTTCCGATGCACATCTTCTGACATTCCGTAATGTGTGGACTATCAGAGTGTTGATGAAACACAGAAATTGCATCGGGATTGAATACAACTGTCACCATGCGCACTTCCCTCCATGGGAGTAATGTCTCAAACAGTCTACGCTTTGATAGTTCCCAGCTTGACCAGTAGTAGTTTCCGATGCACATCTGGAGGCGTTCTGTAATGTGTGGACTTTCAAAGTGTTGATGAAACACAGAAATTGCCTCGGGATTGAATACAACTGTCACCATGCGCACTTTCCACCATGGGAGTAATGTCTCAAACAGTTTACGCTTTGATCGTTCCCTGGAAGACCAGTAGTAGTTTCCGATGCACATCTTCTGACATTCCGTAATGTGTGGACTATCAGAGTGTTGATGAAACACAGAAATTGCATCAGGATTGAATACAACAGTCACCATGCGCACTTTCCTCCATGGGAGTAATGTCTCAAACAGTCTACGCTTTGATCGTTCATTGCAAGACCAGTAGTTTTGTCCGATGCACATCTTGAGGCATTCTGTAATCTGTGGACCTTCAAAGTGTTGATGAAACACAGAAATTGCATCGGGATTGAATACAACAGTCACCATGCGCACTAACCTCCATGTGAGTAATGTCTCAAACAGTCTACGCTTTGATCGTTCCCTGGAAGACCTGTAGTAGTTTCCGATGCACATCTGGAGGCATTCTGTAATCTGTGGACTATCAGAGTGTTGATGAAACACAGAAATTGCATCGGGATTGAATACAACAGTCACCATGCGCACTTCCCTCCATGGGGGTAATGTCTCAAACAGTCTACGCTTTGATCGTTCCCTGCTTGACCAGTAGTAGTTTCCGATGCACATCTGGAGGCGTTCTGTAATGTGTGGACTTTCAAAGTGTTGATGAAACACAGAAATTGCCTCGGGATTGAATACAACAGACACCATTCGCAGTTTCCTCTATGGGAGTAATGTCTCAAACAGTTTACGCTTTGATCGTTCCCTGGAAGACCAGTAGTAGTTTCCGATGCACATCTTCTGACATTCCGTAATGTGTGGACTATCAGAGTGTTGATGAAACACAGAAATTGGATCGGGATTGAATACAACAGTCACCATGCGCACTTCCCTCCATGGGAGTAATGTCTCAAACAGTCTACGCTTTGATCGTTCCCTGCTTGACCAGTTGTAGTTTCCGATGCACATCTGGAGGCGTTCTGTAATGTGTGGACTTTCAAAGTGTTGATGAAACACAGAAATTGCCTCGGGATTGAATACAACAGTCACCATGCGCACTTTCCTCCATGGGAGTAATGTCTCAAACAGTTTACGCTTTGATTGTTCCCTGGAAGACCAGTAGTAGTTTACGATGCACATCTGGGGGCATTCTATAATGTGTGGACTATCAGAGTGTTGATGAAACACAGAAATTGCATCAGGATCGAATACAACATTCACCATGCGCACTTTCCTCCATGGGAGTAATGTCTCAAACAGTCTACGCTTTGATCGTTCATTGCAAGACCCGTAGTTGTGTCCGATGCACATCTTGAGGCATTCTGTAATCTGTGGACTTTCAAAGTGTTGATGAGACACAGATATTGCATCGGGATTGAATACAACAGTCACCATGCGCACTACCCTCCATGTGAGTAATGTCTCAAACAGTCTACGCTTTGATCGTTCCCTGGAAGACCTGTAGTAGTTTCCGATGCACATCTGGAGGCATTCTGTAATCTGTGGACTATCAGAGTGTTGATGAAACACAGAAATTGCATCGGGGTTGAATACAACAGTCACCATGTGCTTTTTTCTCAATGGGAGTAATGTCTCAAACAGTTTACGCTTTGATCGTTCATTGGAAGACCAGTAGTAGTTTCCGATGCACATCTGGGGGCTTTCTATAATGTGTGGACTATCAGAGTGTTGATGAAACACAGAAATTGCATCAGGATCGAATACAACATTCACCATGCGCACTTTCCTCCATGGGAGTAATGTCTCAAACAGTAAACGGTTTGATCGTTCCCTGCAAGACCAGTAGTAGTTTCCGATGCACATCTGGAGGCATTCTGTAATCTGTGGACCTTCAAAGTGTTGATGAAACACAGAAATTGTATCGGGATTGAATACAACAGTCACCATGCGCACTACCCTACATGTGAGTAATGTCTCAAACAGTCTACTCTTTTATCGTTCCCTGGAAGACAAGTAGTAGTTTCCGATGCACATCTGGAGGCATCCTGTAATTTGTGAACTATCTGAGTGTTGATGAAACACAGAAATTCCATCGGGATTGAATATAACAGTCACCATGCGCACTTTCCTCCATGGGAGTAATGTCTCAAACAGCCTACGCTTAGATGGTTCCCTGGAAGACCAGTAGTAGTTTCCGATTCTCATCTGGAGGCATTCTGTAATCTGTGGACTATCAGAGTGTTGATGAAACACAGATATTGCATCGGGATTGAATACAACCGTCACCATGCGGAATTTTCTCCATTCGAGTAATGTCTCAAACAGTCTACGCTTCGATCGTTCCCTGGAAGTCAATGTAATAGTTTCCGATGCACATCTGGAGACATTCTGTAATCTGTGGACCTTCAGAGTGTTTATGAAACACAGAAATTGCATCGAGTTTGAATACAACAGTCACCATGCACACTTTCCTCCATGGGAGTAATGTCTCAAACAGTCTACGTTTTTATCGTTCCCTGGAAGACCTGTAGTAGTTTCCGATGCACATCAGGAGGCATTTTGTAATCTGTGTACTATCAAAGTGTTGATGACACTCAGAAAATGCATCGGGATTCAATACAACAGTCACCATGTGCACTGTACTCCATGGGAGTAATGTCTCAAACAGTTTACGCTTTGATCGTTCCCTGGAAGACCTGTAGTAGTTTCCGATGCACATCTGGAGGCATTCTGTAATGTGTGGACTATCAGAGTGTTGATGAAACACAGAAATTGCATCGGGATTGAATACAACAGTCACCATGCGCACTTCCCTCCATGGGAGTAATGTCTCAAACAGTCTACGCTTTGAT
This sequence comes from Schistocerca gregaria, assembly GCF_023897955.1. Lineage (NCBI taxonomy): Eukaryota > Metazoa > Arthropoda > Insecta > Orthoptera > Acrididae > Schistocerca > Schistocerca gregaria. Next base: position 14,336,994 of record NC_064929.1, on the reverse strand, counting down.
CGTTCCCTGCTTGACCAGTAGTAGTTTCCGATGCACATCTGGAGGCGTTCTGTAATGTGTGGACTTTCAAAGTGTTGATGAAACACAGAAATTGCCTCGGGATTGAATACAACAGAAACCATGCGCACTTTCCTCCATGGGAGTAATGTCTCAAACAGTTTACGCTTTGATCGTTCCCTGGAAGACCAGTAGTAGTTTCCGATGCACACCTTCTGACCTTCCGTAATGTTTGGACTATCAGAGTGTTGATGAAACACAGAAATTGCATCGGGATTGAATACAACAGTCACCATGCGCACTTCCCTCCATGGGAGTAATGTCTCAAACAGTCTACGCTTTGATCGTTCCCTGCTTGACCAGTAGTAGTTTCCGATGCACATCTGGAGGCGTTCTGTAATGTGTGGACTTTCAAAGTGTTGATGAAACACAGAAATTGCCTCGGGATTGAATACAACAGACAACATTCGCACTTTCCTCCATGGGAGTAATGTCTCAAACAGTTTACGCTTTGATCGTTCCCTGGAAGACCAGTAGTAGTTTCCGATGCACATCTTCTGACATTCCGTAATGTGAGGACTATCAGAGTGTTGATGAAATACAGAAATTGCATAGGGATTGAATACAACCGTCACCATGCGCAATTTTCTCCATTCGAGTAATGTCTCAAACAGTCTACGCTTCGATCGTTCCCTGGAAGTCAATGTAATAGTTTCCGATGCACATCTGGAGGCATTCTGTAATCTGTGGACCTTCAGAGTGTTGATGAAACACAGAAACTGCATCGGGATTGAATACAACAGTCACCATGAGCACTTTCCTCCATAGCTGTAATGTCTCAAGCAGTCTACGCTTTGATCGTTCCCTGGAAGACCAGTAGTAGTTTCCGATGCACATCTGGAGGCATTCTGTAATCTGTGGACCTTCAAAGTGTTGATGAAACACAGAAATTGCATCGGGATTGAATACAACAGCCACCTTGCGCACGTTCCTGCATGTGAGTAATGTCTCAAACAGTCTACGCTTTGAACGTTCCCTTTAAGACCAGTAGTAGTTTCCGATGCACATCTGGAGGCATTCTGTAATCTGTGGACCTTCAAAGTGTTGATGAAACACAGAAATTGCCTCGGGATTGAATACAACAGTCATCATTCGCATTTTCCTCCATGGGAGTAATGTCTCAAACTGTCTACGTTTTGATCGTTCCCTGGAACACCAGTAGTAGTTTCCGATGCACATCTGGAGGCATTCTGTAATCTGTGGACCTTCAAAGTGTTGATGAAACACAGAAAGTGCATCGGGATTGTATACAACAGGCACCATGCAGGCTTTTCTCCATGGGAGTAATGTCTCAAACAGTTTACGCTTTGATCGTTCCCTTGAAGACCAGTAGCAGTTTCCGATGCACATCTGGAGGCATTCTGTAATCTGTGGACTATCAGAGTGTTGATGTAACACAGAAATTGCATCGGGATTGAGTACAACAGTCACCATGCGCAATTTCCTCCATGGGAGTAATGTCTCAAACCGTCTACTCTCTGATCGTTCCCTGGAAGTCAATGTAATAGTTTCCGATGCACATCTGGAGGCATTCTGTAATCTGTGAATTATCTGAGTGTTGATGAAACACAGAAACTGCATCGGGATTGAATACAACAGTCACCATGCGCACTTTCCTCCATGGGAGTAATGTCTCAAACAGTCTACGCTTTGATGGTTCCCTGGAAGACCAGTAGTAGTTACCGATTCTCATCTGGAGGCATTCTGTAATCTGTGGACTATCAGAGTGTTGATGAAACACAGATATTGCATCGGGATTGAATACAACCGTCACCATGCGCAATTTTCTCCATTCGAGTAATGTTTCAAACAGTCTACGCTTCGATAGTTCCCTGGAAGTCAATGTAATAGTTTCCGATGCACATCTGGAGGCATTCTGTAATCTGTGGACCTTCAGAGTGTTGATGAAACACAGAAATTGCATCGAGTTTGAATACAACAGTCACCATGCGCACTTTCCTCCATGGGAGTAATGTCTCAAACAGTCTACGTTCTTATCGTTCCCTGGAAGACCTGTAGTAGTTTCCGATGCACATCAGGAGGCATTTTGTAATCTGTGTACTATCAAAGTGTTGATGACACCCAGAAATTGCATCGGGATTGAATACAACAGTTACCATGCGCACTTTCCTCCATGGGAGTAATGTCTCAAACAGTTTACGCTTTGATCGTTCCCTGGAAGACCAGTAGTAGTTTCCGATGCACATCTTCTGACATTCCGTAATGTGTGGACTATCAGAGTGTTGATGAAACACAGAAACTGCATCGGGATTGAATACAACAGTCAACATGAGCACTTTCCTCCATAGGAGTAATGTCTCAAACAGTCTACGCTTTGATCGTTCCCTGGAAGACAAGTAGTAGTTTGCGATGCACATCTGGAGGCATTCTGTAATCTGTGGACCTTCAAAGTGTCGATGAAACACAGAAATTGCCTCGGGATTGAATACAACAGTCACCATGAGCACTTTCCTACCATAGGAGTAATGTCTCAAGCAGTCTACGCTTTGATCGTTCCCTGGAAGACCAGTAGTAGTTTCCGATGCACATCTGGAGGCATTCTGTAATCTGTGGACCTTCAAAGTGTTGATGAAACACAGAAATTGCATCGGGATTGAATACAACAGTCACCATGCGCACTACCCTCCATGTGAGTAATGTCTCAAACAGTTTACGCTTTGATCGTTCCCTGGAAGACCTGTAGTAGTTTCCGATGCACATCTGGAGGCATTCTGTAATCTGTGGACTATCAGAGTGTTGATGAAACACAGAAATTGCATCGGGATTGAATACAACAGTCACCATGCGCACTTCCCTCCATGGGAGTAATGTCTCAAACAGTCTACGCTTTGATCGTTCCCTGCTTGACCAGTAGTAGTTTCCGATGCACATCTGGAGGCGTTCTGTAATGTGTGGACTTTCAAAGTGTTGATGAAACACAGAAATTGCCTCGGGATTGAATACAACAGTCACCATGCGCACTTTACTCCATGGGAGTAATGTCTCAAACAGTTTACGCTTTGATCGTTCCCTGGAAGGCCAGTAGTAGTTTCCGATGCACATCTTCTGACATTCCGTAATGTGTGGAACTATCAGAGTGTTGATGAAACACAGAAATTGCATCAGGATTGAATACAACCGTCACCATGCGCACTTTCCTCCATGGGAGTAATGTCTCAAACAGTCTACGCTTTGATCGTTCCCTGGAAGACCTGTAGTAGTTTCCGATGCACATCTGGAGGCATTCTGTAATCTGTGGACTGTCAGAGTGTTGATGAAACACAGAAATTGCATCGGGATTGAATACAACAGTCACCATGTGCACTTTTCTCAATGGGAGTAATGTCTCAAACAGTTTACGCTTTGATCGTTCATTGGAAGACCAGTAGTAGTTTCCGATGCACATCTGAGGGCATTCTATAATGTGTGGACTATCAGAGTGTTGATGAAACACAGAAATTGCATCAGGATCGAATACAACAGTCACCATGCGCACTTTCCTCCATGGGAGTAATGTCTCAAACGGTTTAATCGTTCCCTGCAAGACCAGTAGTAGTTTCCGATGCACATCTGGAGGCATTCTGTAATCTGTGGACCTTCAAAGTGTGGATGAAACAAAGAAATTGTATCGGGATTGAATACAACAGTCAACATGCGCACTACCCTCCATGTGAGTAATGTCTCAAACAGTCTACGCTTTGATCGTTCCCTGGAAGACAAGTAGTGGTTTCCGATGCACATCTGGAGGCATCCTGTAATCTGTGAAATATCAGAGTGTTGATTAAACACAGAAATTGTATCGTGATTAAATACAACAGTCACCATGCGCACTTTCCTCCATGGGAGTAATGTCTCAAACAGTCTACGCTTTGATGGTTCCCTGGAAGACCAGTAGTAGTTTACGATTCTCATCTGGAGGCATTCTGTAATCTGTGGACTATCAGAGTGTTGATGAAACACAGATATTGCATCGGGATTGAATACAACCGTCACCATGCGCAATTTTCTCCATTCGAGTAATGTCTCAAACAGTCTACGCTTCTATCGTTCCCTGGAAGTCAATGTAATAGTTTCCGATGCACATCTGGAGGCATTCTGTAATCTGTGGACCTTCAGAGTGTTGATGAGACACAGAAACTGCATCGGGATTGAATACAACAGTCACCATGAGCACTTTCCTCCATAGGTGTAATGTCTCAAGCAGTCTACGCTTTGAGCGTTCCCTGGAAGACCAGTAGTAGTTTCCGATGCACATCTGGAGGCATTCAGTAATCTGTGGACCTTCAAAGTGTTGATGAAATACAGAAATTGCATCGGGATTGAATACAACAGCCGCCTTGCGCACGTTCCTGCATGTGAGTAATGTCTCAAACAGTCTACGCTTTGATCGTTCCCTTTAAGACCAGTAGTAGTTTCCGATGCACATCTGGAGGCATTCTGTAATCTGTGGACCTTCAAAGTGTTGATGAAACACAGAAATTGCATCGAGATTGAATACAACAGTCACCATGCGCACTTTCCTCCATGGGAGTAATGTCTCAAACAGTCTACGTTTTTATCGTTACCTGGAAGACCTGTAGTAGTTTCCGATGCACATCAGGAGGCATTTTGTAATCTGTGGACTATCAGAGTGTTGATGACACCCAGAAATTGCATCGGGATTGAATACAACAGTCACCATGTGCACAGTTCTCCATGGGAGTATTGTCTCAAACAGTTTACGCTTTGATCGTTCCCTGGAAGACCAGTCGTAGTTTCGGATGCACATATGGGGGCATTCTATAATGTGTGGACTATCCGAGTGTAGATGAAACACAGAAATTGCATCAGGATTGAATACAACAATGACCATGCACACTTTCCTCCATGGGAGTAATGTCTCAAACTGTCTACGTTTTGATCGTTCCCTGGAACACCAGTAGTAGTTTCCGATGCACATCTGGAGGCATTCTGTAATCTGTGGACCTTCAAAGTGTTGATGAAACACAGACAGTGCATCGGGATTGTATACAACACGAACCATGCAGGCTTTTCTCCATGGGAGTAATGTCTCAAACAGTTTACGCTTTGATCGTTCCCTTGAAGACCAGTAGCAGTTTCCGATGCACATCTGGAGGCATTCTGTAATCTGTGGACTATCAGAGTGTTGATGTAACACAGAAATTGCATCGGGATTTAGTACAACAGTCACCATGCGCAATTTCCTCCATGGGAGTAATGTCTCAAACAGTCTGCTCTTTGATCGTTCCCTGAAAGTCAATGTAATAGTTTCCGATGCACATCTGGAGGCATTCTGTAATCTGTGAATTATCTGAGTGTTGATGAAACACAGAAACTGCATCGGTATGGAATACAACAGCCACCATGCGCACTTTCCTCCATGGGAGTAATGTCTCAAAGAGTTTACGCTTTGATCGTTCCCTGGAAGACCAGTAGTAGTTTCCGATGCACATTTTCTGACATTCTGTAATGTAAGGACTATCAGAGTGTTGATGAAAAACAGAAATTGCATCGGGATTGAATACAACAGTCGCCATGCGCACTTTCCTCCATGGGAGTAATGTCTCAAACAGTCTACGCTTTGATCGTTCATTGCAAGACCAGTAGTAGTTTCCGATGCACATCTGGAGGCATTCTGTAATCTGTGGACCTTCAAAGTGTTGATGAAACACAGAAATTGCATCTGGATGGAATACAACAGTCACCATGCGCACTTTCCTCCATGGGAGTAATGTCTCAATCTGTCTACGCTTTGATCGTTCCCTGGAAGACCTGTAGTAGTTTCCGATGCACATCTGGAGGCATTCTGTAATCTGTGGACTATCAGAGTGTTGATGAAACACAGAAATTGCATCAGGATTGAATACAACAGTCACCATGCGCACTTTCCTCCATGGGAGTAATGTCTCAAACAGTCTACAGTTTGATCGTTCGCTGCAAGACCAGTAGTAGTTTCCGATGCACATCTGGAGGCAGTCTGTAATCTGTAAACTATCAGAGTTTTTCTCAAACACAGAAATTGCAACGGGATTGAATACAACAGTCACCATGTGCACTTTCCTCCATGGGAGTAGTGTCTAAACATTTTACGCTTTGATCCTTCCCTGGAAGACCAGTATTAGTTTCCGATGAACATATGGGGGCATTCTGTAATGTGTGGACTATCAGAGTGTTCATGAAACACAGAAATTGCATCGGGATTGAATACAACAGACACCATGCGCACTTCCCTCCATGGGAGTAATGTCTCAAACAGTCTACGCTTTGATCGTTCCCTGCTTGACCAGTAGTAGTTTCCGATGCACATCTGGAGGCGTTCTGTAATGTGTGGACTTTCAAAGTGTTGATGAAACACAGATATTGAATCGGGATTGAATACAACAGTCACCACGCGCACTTTCCTCCATGGGAGTAATGTCTCAAACAGTTTACGCTTTGATCGTTCCCTGGAAGACCAGTAGTAGTTTACGAAGCACATCTTCTGACATTCCGTAACGTGTGGACTATCAGAGTGTTGATGAAACACAGAAATTGCATCGGGATTGAATACAACAGACACCATGCGCACTTCCCTCCATGTGAGTAATGTCTCAAACAGTCTACGCTTTGATCGTTCCCTGCTTGACCAGTAGTAGTTTCCGATGCACATCTGGAGGCGTTCTATAAGCTGTGGACCCTCAAAGTGTTGATGAAACACAGAAATTGCATCGGGATTGAATACAACAGTCACCATGCGCACTAGCCTCCATGTGACTAATGTCTCAAACAGTCTACGCTTTGATCGTTACCTGGAAGACCTGTAGTAGTTTCCGATGCACAACTGGTTGCATCCTGTAATCTGTGGACTATCTGAGTGTTGATGAAACACAGAAATTGCATCGGGATTGAATACAACAGTCACCATGCGCACTTTCCTCCATGGGAGTTATGTCTCAAACAGTCTACGCTTTGATGGTTCCCTGGAAGACCAGTAGTAGTTTCCGATTCTCATCTGGAGGCCTTCTGTAATCTGTGGACTATCAGAGTGTTGATGAAACACAGATATTGCATCTGTAATCTGTGAACCTTCAAAGTGTTAATGAAACACAGAAAGTGCATCGGGATTGTATACAACAGGCACCATGCAGGATTTTCTCCATGGGAGTAATGTCTCATACAGTTTACGTTTTGATCGTTCCCTGGAAGACCAGTAGTAGTTTCCGATGCTCATCAGGAGGCATTTTGTAATCTGTGGACTATCAGAGTGTTGATGACACCCAGAAATTGCATCGGGATTGGATACAACAGTCACCATGTGCACTGTTCTCCATGTGAGTAATGTCTCAAACAGTCTACGCTTTGATCGTTCCCTGGAAGACCTGAAGTAGTTTCCGATGGTGACTGTTGTATTCAATCCTGATGCAATTTCTGTGTTTCATCAACACCCTGATAGTCCACACATTACGGAATGTCAGAAGATGTGCATCGGAAACTACTACTGGTCTTCCAGGGAAAGATCAAAGCGTAAACTTTTTGAGACATTACTCCCATGGAGGAAAGTGCGCATGGTGACTGTTGTATTCAATCCCGAGGCAATTTCTGTGTTTCATCAACACTTTGAAAGTCCACAGATTACAGAATGCCTCAAGATGTGCATCGGACACAACTACTGGTCTTGCAATGAACGATCAAAGCGTAGACTCTTTGAGACATTACTCCCATGGAGGAAAGTGCGCGTGGTGAATGTTGTATTCAATCCTGATGCAATTTCTGTGTTTCATCAACACTCTGATAGTCCACACGTTACGGAATGTCAGAAGATGTGCATCGGAAACTACTACTGGTCTTCCAGGGAACGATCAAAGCGTAAACTGTTTGAGACATTACTCCCATGGAGGAAAGTGCGCATGGTGACTGTTGTATTCAATCCCGAGGCAATTTCTGTGTTTCATCAACACTTTGAAAGTCCACACATTACAGAACGCCTCCAGATGTGCATCGGAAACTACTACTGGTCAAGCAGGGAACGATCAAAGCGTAAACTGTTTGAGACATTACTCACATGGAGAACAGTGCACATGGTGACTGTTGTATTCAATCCCGATGCAATTTCTGGGTGTCATCAACTCTCTGATAGTCCACAGATTACAAAGTGCCTCCTGATGTGCATCGGAAACTACTACAGGTCTTCCAGGGAACGATCAAAACGTAGACTGTTTGAGACATTACTCCCATTGAGGAAAGTGTGCATGTTGACTGTTGTATTCAATCTCGATGCAATTTCTGTGTTTCATCAACACTTTGAAGGTCCACAGATTACAAAATGCCTCCTGATGTGCATCGGAAACTACTACAGGTCTTCCAGGGAACGATCAAAACGTAGACTGTTAGAGACATTACTCCCATTGAGGAAAGTGTGCATGTTGACTGTTGTATTCAATCTCGATGCAATTTCTGTGTTTCATCAACACTTTGAAGATCTACAGATTACAGAATGCCTCCAGATGTGCATCGGAAACTACTACTGGTCTTCCAGGGAACGATCAAAGCGTAGACTGTTTGAGACATTACTCCTATGGAGGAAAGTGCTCATGTTGACTGTTGTATTCAATCCCGATGCAGTTTCTGTGTTTCATCAACACTCTGATAGTCCACACATTACAGAATGCCTCCAGATGTGCATCGGAAACTATTACATTGACTTCTAGGGAACGATCAAAGCGTAGACTGTTTCAGACATTACTCGCATGGAGGAAATTGCGCATGGTGACTGTTGTATTCAATCCCGATGCAATTTCTGTGTTTCATCAACACTCTGATAGTCCACAGATTACAGAATGCCTCTAGATGTGCATCGGAAACTACTACGAGTCTTCAAGGGAACGATCAAAACGTAAACTGTATGAGACATTACTCCCATGGAGAAAATCCTGCATGGTGCCTGTTGTATACAATCCCGATGCACTTTCTGTGTTTCATTAACACTTTGAAGGTTCACAGATTACAGAATGCATCCAGATGTGCATCTGAAACTACTACTGGTGTTCCAGGGATCGATCTAACCGTAGACTGTTTGAGACCTTAGTCCCATGGAGGATAGTGCGCATGGTGACTGTTGTATTCAATCCCGATGCAATTTCTGTGTTTCATCAACACTTTGAAGGTACACAGATTACAGAATGCCTCCAGATGTGCGTCGGAAACTACTACTGGTCTTCCAGGGAACGATCAAAACGTAAACTGTTTGAGACATTACAACCATGGAGGAAAGTGGGCATGGTGACTGTTGTATTCAATCCCAATCCAATATCTGTGTTTCATCAACACTCTGATAGTCCACAGATTACAGAATGCCTCCAGATGTGCATCGGAAACTACTACTGGTCTTCCAGGGAACGATCAAAGCGTAAACTGTTTGATACATTACACCAATCGAGGAAATTGCGCATGGTGACTGTTGTATTCAATCCCGATGCAGTTTCTGTGTTTCATCAACACTCTGATAGTCCACAGATTACAGAATGCCTCCAGATGTGCATCGGAAACTACTACTGGTCTTCCAGGGAACGATCAAAGCGTAAACTGTTTGATACATTACACCAATCGAGGAAAGTGCGCATGGTGACTGTTGTATTCAATCCCGATGCAATTTCTGTGTTTCATCAAGACTCTGATAGTCCACAGATTACAGAATGCCTCCAGATGTGCATCGGAAACTATTACATTGACTTCCAGGGAACGATCAAAACGTAGACAGTTTGAGACATTACTCCCATGGAGGAAAGTGCGCATGATGAGTGTTGTATTCCATACCGATGCAATTTCTGTGGTTCATCAACACTTTGAAGATCCACAGATCACAGAATGCCTCCAGATTTGCATTGAAAACTACTACTGGTCTTCCAGGGAACGATCAAAGCGTAGACTGTTTGAGACATTACACCTATGGAGGAAAGTGCTCATGGTGACTGTTGTATTCAATCCCGATGCAGTTTCTGTGTTTCATCAACACTCTGATAGTCCACAGATTACAGAATGCCTCCAGATGTGCATCGGAATCTATTACATTGACTTCCAGGGAACGATCAAAGCGTAAACTGTTTGAGACATTACTCCCTTGGAGGTAATTGCGCATGGTGACTGTTGTATTCAATCCCGATGCAATTTCTGTGTTTCATCAACACTCTGATAGTCCACAGATTACAGAATGCCTCCAGATGTGCATCGGAAACTACTACTGGTCTTCCAGGGAACGATCAAAGCGTAGACAGTTTGAGACATTACTCACATGGAGGAAAGTGCGCAAGGTGGCTGTTGTATTCAATTCCGATGCAATCTCTGTGTTACAACAACACTTTGAAAGTCGACAGGTTACAGAATGCCTCCAGATGTGCATCGGAAACTACTACTGGTCTTCCAGGGAACGATCAAAACGTAGACAGTTTGAGACATTACTCCCTTGGAGGAAAGTGCGCATGGTGACTGTTGTATTCCATACCGATGCTATTTCTGTGTTTCATCAACACTTTGAAGATCCACAGATTACAGAATGCCTCCAGATGTGCATCGGAAACTACTACTGGTCTTCCAGGTAACTATCAAAGCGTAGACTGTTTGAGACATTACTCCTATGGAGGAAAGTGCTCATGGTGACTGTTGTATTCAATCCCGATGCAGTTTCTGTGTTTCATCAACACTCTGACGGTCCACAGACTACAGAATGCCTCCAGATGTGCATCGGAAACTATTACATTGACTTCCAGGGAACGATCAAAGCGTAGACTGTTTGAGACATTACTCCCATATAGGAAAGTGCGCATGGTGACTGTTGTATTCCATACCGATGCAATTTCTGTGTTTCATCAGCACTTTGAAGATCCACAGATTGCAGAATGCCTCCAGATGTGCATCGGAAACTACTACTGGTCTTCCAGGGAACGATCAAACCGTAGACTGTTTGAGACATTAGTCCCATGGATGAAAGTGCGCATGGTCACTGTTGTATTCAATCCTGATGCAATTTCTGTGTTTCTTCTACACTCTGATAGTCCACACATTATAGAATACCCCCAGATGTGCATCGGAAACTACTACTGGTCTTCCAGGGAACGATCAAAGCGTAAACTGTTTGAGACATTACTCCCATTTAGAAAAGTGCACATGGTGCCTGTTGTATTCAATCCCGATGCAATATCTGGTTTTCATCAACACTCTGATAGTCCACAGATTACAAAATGCCTCCTGATGTGGATCGGAAACTACTACAGGTCTTCCAGGGAATGATCAAAGCGTGGGCTCTTTTAGACAATACTCCCATGGAGGAAAGTGCGCATGGTGACTGTTGTATTCAATCTCGATGCAATTTCTGTGTTGCATCAACACTTTGAAGGTCCACAGATTACAGAATGCCTCCTGATGTGCATCGGAAACCACTACTGGTCTTCCAGGGAACGATCAAAGCGTAGACTGTTTGAGACATTACTCACATGCAGGAAAGTGCGCAAGGTGGCTGTTGTATTCAATCCCGATGCAATTTCTGTGTTTCATCAACACTTTGAAGGTCCACAGATTACAGAATGCCTCCAGATGTGCATCGGAAACTACTACTGGTCTTCCAGGAAACGATCAAAACGTAGACAGTTCGAGACATTACTCCCATGGAGGAAAGTGCGCATGGTGACTGTTGTATTCCATACCGATGCTATTTCTGTGTTTCATCAACACTTTGAAGATAAACAGATTACAGAATGCCTCCAGATGTGCATCGGAAACTACTACTGGTCTTCAAGGGAACGATCAAAACGTAAATTGTTTGAGACATTACTCCTATGGAGAAAAGCCTGCATGGTGCCTGTTGTATACAATCCCGATGCACATTCTGTGTTTCATCAACACTTTGAAGGTCCACAGATTACAGAATGATTCCAGATGTTCATCGGAAACTACTACTGGTATTCCAGGGCACGATCAAATCGTAGACAGTTTGAGACATTACTCCCATGGAGGAAAATGCGAATGATGACTGTTGTATTCAATCCCGAGGCAAATTCTGTGTTTCATCAACACTTTGAAGGTCCACAGATTACAGAATGCCTCCAGATGTGCATCGAAAACTATTACTGGTCTTGCAGGGAACGATCTAACCGTAGACTGTTTGAGACATTACTCCCATGGAGGAAAGTGCGCATGGTCACTGTTGTATTCAATCCTGATGCAATTTCTGTGTTTCATCAACACCCTGATAGTCCACACATTATAGAATGCCCCCAGATGTGCATAGGAAACTACTACTGGTCTTCCAGGGAACGATCAAAGCGTAAACTGTTTGAGACATTACTCCCATGGAGAAAAGTGCACATGGTGACTGTTGTATTCCATCCCGATGCAATTTCTGGGTTTCATCAACACTCTGATAGTCCACTGATTACAAAATGCCTCTGATGTGCATCGGAAACTACTAAAGGTCTTCCAGATAACGATCAAAGCGTAGACTGTTTGAGACATTACTCCCATGGAGGAAAGTGCGCATGGTGACTGTTGTATTCAATCTCGATGCAATTTCTGTGTTTCATCAACACTTTGAAGGTCCACAGATTACAGAATGCCTCCAGATATGCTTTGGAAACTACTACTGGTCTTCCAGGGTACGATCAAAGCGTAGACTGTTTTAGACATTACTCACATGCAGGAAAGTGCGCAAGGTGCCTGTTGTATTCAATCCCGATGCAATTTCTGTGTTTCATCAACACTTTGAAGGTCCACAGATTACAGAATGACTCCAGATGTGCATCGGAAACTACTACTGGTCTTCCAGGGAACGATCAAAAAGTAGACAGTTTGAGACATTACTCCCATGGAGGAAAGTGCGCATGGTGACTGTTGTATTCAATCCCGATGCAATTTCTGTGTTTCATCAACACTCTGATAGTCCACAGACTACAGAATGACTCCAGATGTGCATCGGAAACTACTACTGGTCAAGCAGGGAACGATCAAAGCGTAGACTGTTTGAGACATTACTCCCATGGAGAAAAGTGCACATGGTGACTGTTGTATTCCATCCCGATGCAATTTCTGGGTTTCATCAACACTCTGATAGTCCACAGATTACAAAATGCCTCTGATGTGCATCGGAAACTACTACAGGTCTTCCAGGGAACGATCAAAGCGTAGACTGTTTGAGACATTACTCCCATGGAGGAAAGTGCGCATGGTGACTGTTGTATTCAATCTCGATGCAATTTCTGTGTTTCATCAACACTTTGAAGGTCCACAGATTACAGAATGCCTCCAGATATGCTTTGGAAACTACTACTGGTCTTCCAGGGAACGATCAAAGCGTAGACTGTTTGAGACATTACTCACATGCAGGAAAGTGCGCAAGGTGCCTGATGTATTCAATCCCGATGCAATTTCTGTGTTTCATCAACACTTTGAAAGTCCACAGATTTCAGAATGCCTCAAGATGTGCATCGGACACAACTACTGGTCTTGCAATGAACGATCAAAGCGTAGACTCTTTGAGACATTACACCCATGGAGGAAGGTGCGCGTGGTGACTGTTGTATTCAATCCTGATGCAATTTCTGTGTTTCATCAACACTCTGATAGTCCACACGTTACGGAATGTCAGAAGATGTGCATCGGAAACTACTACTGGTCTTCCAGGGAACGATCAAAGCATAACTGTTTGAGACATTACTCCCATGGAGGAAAGTGCGCATGGTGACTGTTGTATTCAATCCCGTGGCAATTTCTGTGTTTCATCAACACTTTGAAAGTCCACACATTACAGAACGCCTCCAGATGTGCATCGGAAACTACTACTGGTCAAGCAGGGAACGATCAAAGCGTAGACTGTTTGAGACATTACTCCCATGGAGGGAAGTGCGCATGGTGAGTGTTGTATTCAATCCCGATGCAATATCTGTGTTACATCAACACTCTGATAGTCCACAGATTACAGAATGCCTCCAGATGTGCATCGGAAACTACTACTGGTCTTCAAGGGAACGATCAAAGCGTAAACTGTTTGAGACATTACTCCCATGGAGAAAAGCCTGCATGGTGCCTGTTGTATACAATCCCGATGCACTTTCTGTGTTTCATCAACACTTTGAAGGTCCACAGATTACAGAATGCCTCCAGATGTGCATCGGAAACTACTACTGGTGTTCCAGGGAACGATCAAAACGTAGACAGTTTGAGACATTACTCCCATGGAGGAAAATGCGAATGATGACGTATTCAATCCCGAGGCAATTTCTGTGTTTCATCGACACTTTGAAGGTCCACAGATTACAGAATGCCTCCAGATGTGCATCGCAAACTACTACTTGTCTTGCAATGAACGATCAAACCGTAGACTGTTTGAGACATTACTCCCATGGAGGAAAGTGTGCATGGTCACTGTTGTATTCAATCCTGATGCAATTTCTGTGTTTCATCAACACTCTGATAGTCCACACATTATAGAATGCCCCCAGATGTGCATCGGATACTACGACTGGTCTTCCAGGGAACGATCAAAGCATAAACTGTTTGAGACATTACTCACATGGAGAACAGTGCACATGGTGACTGTTGTATTCAATCCCGATGCAATTTCTGGGTGTCATCAGCACTCTGATAGTCCACAGATTACAAAATGCCTCCTGATGTGCATCGGAAACTACTACAGGTCTTCCAGGGAACGATCAAAACGTAGACTGTTTGAGACATTACTCCCATTGAGGAAAGTGTGCATGTTGACTGTTGTATTCAATCTCGATGCAATTTCTGTGTTTCATCAACACTTTGAAGATCTACAGATTACAGAATGCCTCCAGATGTGCATCGGAAACTACTACTGGTCTTCCAGGGAACGATCAAAACGTAGACTGTTTGAGATATTACTCCTATGGAGGAAAGTGCTCATGGTGACTGTTGTATTCAATCCCGATGCAGTTTCTGTGTTTCATCAACACTCTGATAGTCCACACATTACAGAATGCCTCCAGATGTGCATCGGAAACTATTACATTGACTTCTAGGGAACGATCAAAGCGTAGACTGTTTCAGACATTACTCGCATGGAGGAAATTGCGCATGGTGACTGTTGTATTCAATCCCGATGCTATTTCTGTGTTTCATCAACACTCTGATAGTCCACAGATTACAGAATGCCTCCAGATGTGCATCGGAAACTATTACATTGACTTCCAGGGAACTATCAAAGCGTAGAATGTTTGAGACATTACTCCCATGGAGAAAAGAGCACATGGTGACTGTTGTATTCAATCCCGATGCAATTTCTGTGTTTCATCAACAATCTGATAGTCCACAGATTACAGAATGCCTCCAGATGTGCATCGGAAACTACTACTGGTCTTCCAGGGAACGATCAAAGCGTAGACAGTTTGAGACATTACTCACATGGAGGAAAGTGCGCAAGGTGGCTGTTGTATTCAATTCCGATGCAATCTCTGTGTTACAACAACACTTTGAAGGTCGACAGGTTACAGAATGCCTCCAGATGTGCATCGGAAACTACTACTGGTCTTCCAGGGAACGATCAAAACGTAGACAGTTTGAGACATTACTCCCTTGGAGGAAAGTGCGCATGGTGACTGTTGTATTCCATACCGATGCAATTTCTGTGTTTCATCAGCACTTTGAAGATCCACAGATTACAGAATGCCTCCAGATGTGCATCGGAAACTACTACTGGTCTTGCAGGGAACGATCAAACCGTAGACTGTTTGAGACATTACTCCCATGGATGAAAGTGCCCATGGTCACTGTTGTATTCAATCCTGATGCAATTTCTGTGTTTCTTCTACACTCTGATAGTCTACACATTATAGAATACCCCCAGATGTGCATCGGAAACTACTACTGGTCTTCCAG
Organism: Schistocerca gregaria; assembly: GCF_023897955.1. Taxonomy (NCBI): domain Eukaryota; kingdom Metazoa; phylum Arthropoda; class Insecta; order Orthoptera; family Acrididae; genus Schistocerca; species Schistocerca gregaria. The sequence continues at coordinate 14,321,070 of NC_064929.1, read as the reverse complement.
GGAACGATCAAAGCGTAAACTGTTTGAGACATTACTCCCATTTAGAAAAGTGCACATGGTGACTGTTGTATTCAATCCCGATGCAATTTCTGGTTTTCATCAACACTCTGATAGTCCACAGATTACAAAATGCCTCCTGATGAGCATCGGAAACTACTACAGGTCTTCCAGGGAATGATCAAAGCGTGGGCTCTTTTAGACAATACTCCCATGGAGGAAAGTGCGCATGGTGACTGTTGTATTCAGTCTCGATGCAATTTCTGTGTTTCATCAACACTTTGAAGGTCCACAGATTACAGAATGCCTCCAGATGTGCATCGGAAACTACTACTGGTCTTCCAGGGAACGATCAAAGCGTAGACTGTTTGAGACATTACTCACATGCAGGAAAGTGCGCAAGGTGGCTGTTGTATTCAATCCCGATGCAATTTCTGTGTTTCATCAACACTTTGAAGGTCCACAGATTACAGAATGCCTCCAGATGTGCATCGGAAACTACTACTGGTCTTCCAGGGAACGATCAAAGCGTTGACAGTTTGAGACATTACTCACATGGAGGAAAGTGCGCAAGGTGGCTGTTGTATTCAATTCCGATGCAATCTCTGTGTTACAACAACACTTTGAAGGTCGACAGGTTACAGAATGCCTCCAGATGTGCATCGGAAACTACTACTGGTCTTCCAGGGAACGATCAAAACGTAGACAGTTTGAGACATTACTCCCTTGGAGGAAAGTGCGCATGGTGACTGTTGTATTCCATACCGATGCAATTTCTGTGTTTCATCAACACTTTGAAGGTCCACAGATTACAGAATGCCTCCAGATGTGCATCGGAAACTACTACTGGTCTTCCAGGGAACGATCAAAACGTAGACAGTTTGAGACATTACTCCCTTGGAGGAAAGTGCGCATGGTGACTGTTGTATTCCATACCGATGCTATTTCTGTGTTTCATCAACACTTTGAAGATCCACAGATTACAGAATGCCTCCATATGTGCATCGGAAACTATTACATTGACTTCCAGGGAAAGATCAAAGCGTAGACTGTTTGAGACATTACTCCCATATAGGAAAGTGCGCATCGTGACTGTTGTATTCCATAGCGATGCAATTTCTGTGTTTCATCAGCACTTTGAAGATCCACAGATTGCAGAATGCCTCCAGATGTGCATCGGAAACTACTACTGGTCTTGCAGGGAACGATCAAACCGTAGACTGTTTGAGACATTACTCCCATGGATGAAAGTGCGCATGGTCACTGTTGTATTCAATCCTGATGCAATTTCTGTGTTTCTTCTACACTCTGATAGTCCACACATTATAGAATACACCCAGATGTGCATCGGAAACGACTACTGGTCTTCCAGGGAACGATCAAAGCGTAAACTGTTTGAGACATTACTCCTATTTAGAAAAGTGCACATGGTGCCTGTTGTATTCAATCCCGATGCAATTTCTGGTTTTCATCAACACCTTGATAGTCCACAGATTACAAAATGCCTCCTGATGTGCATCGGAAACTACTACAGGTCTTCCAGGGAATGATCAAAGCGTGGGTCCTTTTAGACAATACTCCCATGGAGGAAAGTGCGCATGGTGACTGTTGTATTCAATCTCGATGCAATTTCTGTGTTGCATCAACACTTTGAAGGTCCACAGATTACAGAATGCCTCCAGATGTGCATCGGAAACTACTACTGGTCTTCCAGGGAACGATCAAAGCGTAGACTGTTTGAGACATTACTCACATGCAGGAAAGTGCGCAAGGTGGCTGTTGTATTCAATCCCGATGCAATTTCTGTGTTTCATCAACACTTTGAAGGTCCACAGATTACAGAATGCCTCCAGATGTGCATCGGTAACTACTACTGGTCTTCCAGGAAACGATCAAAACGTAGACAGTTTGAGACATAACTCCCATGGAGGAAAGTGCGCATGGTGACTGTTGTATTCCATACCGATGCAGTTTCTGTGTTTCATCAACACTCTGATAGTCCACAGATTACATAATGCCTATAGATGTGCATCGGAAACTACTACTGGTCTTCAAGGGAACGATCAAAGCGTAAATTGTTTGAGACATTACTCCTATGGAGAAAAGCCTGCATGGTGCCTGTTGTATACAATCCCGATGCACATTCTGTGTTTCATCAACACTTTGAAGGTCCACAGATTACAGAATGATTCCAGATGTGCATCGGAAACTACTACTGGTATTCCAGGGAACGATCAAATCGTAGACAGTTTGAGACATTACTCCCATGGAGGAAAATGCGAATGATGACTGTTGTATTCAATCCCGAGGCAATTTCTGTGTTTCATCAACACTTTGAAGGTCCACAGATTACAGAATGCCTCCAGATGTGCTTTGGAAACTACTACTGGTCTTCCAGGGAACGATCAAAGCGTAGACTGTTTGAGACATTACTCACATGCAGGAAAGTGCGCAAGGTGCCTGTTGTATTCAATCCCGATGCAATTTCTGTGTTTCATCAACACTTTGAAGGTCCACAGATTACAGAATGCCTCCAGATGTGCATCGGAAACTACTACTGGTCTTCCAGGGAACGATCAAAAGGTAGACAGTTTGAGACATTACTCCCATGGAGGAAAGTGCGCATGGTGACTGTTGTATTCCATACCGATGCAATTTCTGTGATTCATCAACACTTTGAAGATCCACAGATTACAGAATGCCTCCAGATGTGCATCAGAAACTACTAAAGGTCTTCCAGGGAACGATCAAAACGTAGACTGTTTGAGACATTACTCCTATGGAGGAAAGTTCTCATGGTGACTGTTGTATTCAATCCCGATGCAGTTTCTGTGTTTCATCAACACTCTAAAAGTCCACACATTGCAGAATGCCTCCAGATTTGCATCGGAAACTATTACGTTGACTTCCAGGGAACGATCAAAGCGTAGACTGTTTGAGACATTACTCCCATGGAGGAAATTGCGCATGGTGACTGTTGTATTCAATCCCGATGCAATTTCTGTGTTTCATCAACACTCTGATAGTCCACAGACTACAGAATGACTCCAGATGTGCATCGGAAACTACTACTGGTCTTCAAGGGAACGGTCAGAGCGTAGACTCTTTGAGACATTACTCCCATGGAGGAAAGTGCGCGTGGTGACTGTTGTATTCAATCCTGATGCAATTTCTGTGTTTCATCAACACTCTGATAGTCCACACGTTACGGAATGTCAGAAGATGTGCATCGGAAACTACTACTGGTCTTCCAGGGAACGATCAAAGCGTAAACTGTTTGAGACATTACTCCCATGGAGGAAAGTGCGCATGGTGACTGTTGTATTCAATCCCGAGGCAATTTCTGTGTTTCATCAACACTTTGAAAGTCCACACATTTCAGAACGCCTCCAGATGTGCATCGGAAACTACTACTGGTCAAGCAGGGAACGATCAAAGCGTAGACTGTTTGAGACATTACTCCCATGGAGGGAAGTGCGCATGGTGACTGTTGTATTCAATCCCGATGCAATATCTGTGTTACATCAACACTCTGATAGTCCACACATTACAGAATGCCTCCAGATGTGCATCGGAAACTACTACTGGTCTTCAAGGGAACGATCAAAGCGTAAACTGTTTGAGACATTACTCCCATGGAGAAAAGCCTGCATGGTGCCTGTTGTATACAATCCCGATGCACTTTCTGTGTTTCATCAACACTTTGAAGGTCCACAGATTACAGAATGCCTCCAGATGTGCATCGGAAACTACTACTGGTGTTCCAGGGAACGATCAAAACGTAGACAGTTTGAGACATTACTCCCATGGAGGAAAATGCGAATGATGACTGTTGTATTCAATCCCGAGGCAAATTCTGTGTTTCATCGACACTTTGAAGGTCCACAGATTACAGAATGCCTCCAGATGTGCATCGCAAACTACTACTTGTCTTGCAATGAACGATCAAACCGTAGACTGTTTGAGACATTACTCCCATGGAGGAAAGTGTGCATGGTCACTGTTGTATTCAATCCTGATGCAATTTCTGTGTTTCATCAACACTCTGATAGTCCACACATTATAGAATGCCCCCAGATGTGCATCGGAAACTACGACTGGTCTTCCAGGGAACGATCAAAGCGTAAACTGTTTGAGACATTACTCACATGGAGAACAGTGCACATGGTGACTGTTGTATTCAATCCCGATGCAATTTCTGGGTGTCATCAGCACTCTGATAGTCCACAGATTACAAAATGCCTCCTGATGTGCATCGGAAACTACTACAGGTCTTCCAGGGAACGATCAAAACGTAGACTGTTTGAGACATTACTCCCATTGAGGAAAGTGTGCATGTTGACTGTTGTATTCAATCTCGATGCAATTTCTGTGTTTCATCAACACTTTGAAGGTCCACAGATTACAAAATGCCTCCTGATGTGCATCGGAAACTACTACAGGTCTTCCAGCGAACGATCAAAACGTAGACTGTTTGAGACGTTACTCCCATTGAGGAAAGTGTGCATGTTGACTGTTGTATTCAATCTCGATGCAATTTCTGTGTTTCATCAACACTTTGAAGATCTACAGATTACAGAATGCCTCCAGATGTGCATCGGAAACTACTACTGGTCTTCCAGGGAACGATCAAAGCGTAGACTGTTTGAGACATTACTCCTATGGAGGAAAGTGCTCGTGGTGACTGTTGTATTCAATCCCGATGCAGTTTCTGTGTTTCATCAACACTCTGATAGTCCACACATTACAGAATGCCTCCAGATGTGCATCGGAAACTATTACATTGACTTCTAGGGAACGATCAAAGCGTAGACTGTTTCAGACATTACTCGCATGGAGGAAATTGCGCATGGTGACTGTTGTATTCAATCCCGATGCAATTTCTGTGTTTCATCAACACTCTGATAGTCCACAGATTACAAAATGCCTCCAGATGTGCATCGAAAATTACTACAGGTCTTCCAGGGAACGATCAAAGCGTAGACGCTTTGAGACATTACTCCTCTGGAGGAATGTGCTCATGGTGACTGTTGTATTCAATCCCGATGCAGTTTCTGTGTTTCATCAACACTCTGATAGTCCACAGATTACAGAATGCCTCCAGATGTGCATCGGAAACTACTACTGGTCTTCCAGGGAACGATCAAAGCGTAAACTGTTTGATACATTACACCAATCGAGGAAAGTGCGCATGGTGACTGTTGTATTCAATCCCGATGCAGTTTCTGTGTTTCATCAACAATCTGATAGTCCACATATTACAAAATGCTCCCAGATGTGCATCGGAAACTACTACAGGTCTTCCAGAGAACGATCAAAGCGTAGACTGTTTGAGACATTTCTCCCATGGAGGAAAGTGCGCATGGTGACTGTAGTATTCAATCGCGATGCAATTTCTGTGTTTCATCAGCACTTTGAAGGTCCACAGATTACAGAATGCCTCCAGATGTGCATCGGAAACTACTACTGGTCTTCCAGGGAACGATCAAAGCGTAGACTGTTTGAGACATTACTCACATGGAGGAAAGTGCGCAAGGTGGCTGTTGTATTCAATCCCGATGCAATTTCTGTGTTTCATCAACACTTTGAAGGTCGACAGGTTACAGAATGCCTCCAGATGTGCATCGGAAACTACTACTGGTCTTCCAGGGAACGATCAAAACGTAGACAGTTTGAGACATTACTCCCATGGAGGAAAGTGCGCATGATGACTGTTGTATTCCATACCGATGCAATTTCTGTGTTTCATCAACACTTTGAAGATCCACAGATTACAGAATGCCTCCAGATGTGCATCGAAAAGTACTACTGGTCTTCCAGGATACGATCAAAGCGTAGACTGTTTGAGACATTACTCCTATGGAGGAAAGTGCTCATGGTGACTGTTGTATTCAATCCCGATGCAGTTTCTGTGTTTCATCAACACTCTGATAGTCCACAGATTACAGAATGCCTCCAGATGTGCATCGGAAACTATTACATTGACTTCCAGGTAACGATCAAAGCGTAGACTGTTTGAGACATTACTCCCTTGGAGGTAATTGCGCTTGGTGACTGTTGTATTCAATCCCGATGCAATTTCTGTGTTTCATCAACACTCTGATAGTCCACAGATTACAGAATGCCTCCAGATGTGCATCGGAAACTACTACTGGTCTTCCAGGGAACGATCAAAGCGTAGACTGTTTGAGACATTACTCACATGGAGGAAAGTGCGCAAGGTGGCTGTTGTATTCAATTCCGATGCAATCTCTGTGTTACAACAACACTTTGAAGGTCGACAGGTTACAGAATGCCTCCAGATGTGCATCGGAAACTACTACTGGTCTTCCAGGGAACGATCAAAACGTAGACAGTTTGAGACATTACTCCCTTGGAGGAAAGTGCGCATGGTGACTGTTGTATTCCATACCGATGCAATTTCTGTGTTTCATCAGCACTTTGAAGATCCACAGATTACAGAATGCCTCCAGATGTGCATCGGAAACTACTACTGGTCTTGCAGGGAACGATCAAACCGTAGACTTTTTGAGACATTACTCCCATGGATGAAAGTGAGCATGGTCACTGTTGTATTCAATCCTGATGCAATTTCTGAGTTTCTTCTACACTCTGATAGTCCACACATTATAGAATACCCCTAGATGTGCATCGGAAACTACTACTGGTCTTCCAGTCAACGATCAAAACGTAGACAGTTTGAGACATTACTCCCATGGAGGAAAGTGCGCATGGTGACTGTTGTATTCAATCCCGATGCAGTTTCTGTGTTTCATCAACACTCTGACGGTCCACAGATTACAGAATGCCTCCAGATGTGCATCGGAAACTATTACATTGACTTCCAGGGAACGATCAAAGCGTAGACTGTTTGAGACATTACTCCCATATAGGAAAGTGCGCATGGTGACTGTTGTATTCCATACCGATGCAATTTCTGTGTTTCATCAGCACTTTGAAGATCCACAGTTTGCAGAATGCCTCCAGATGTGCATCGGAAACTACTACTGGTCTTGCAGGGAACGATCAAACCGTAGACTGTTTGAGACATTACTCCCATGGATGAAAGTGCGCATGGTCACTGTTGTATTCAATCCTGATGCAATTTCTGTGTTTCTTCTACACTCTGATAGTCCACACATTATAGAATACCCCCAGATGTGCATCGGAAACTACTACTGGTCTTCCAGGGAACGATCAAAGCGTAAACTGTTTGAGACATTACTCCCATTTAGAAAAGTGCACATGGTGACTGTTGTATTCAATCCCGATGCAATTTCTGGTTTTCATCAACACTCTAATAGTCCACAGATTACAAAATGCCTCCTGATGTGCATCGGAAACTACTACAGGTCTTCCAGGGAATGATCAAAGCGTGGGCTCTTTTAGACAATACTCCCATGGAGGAAAGTGCGCATGGTGACTGTTGTATTCAATCTCGATGCAATTTCTGTGTTGCATCAACACTTTGAAGGTCCACAGATTACAGAATGCCTCCAGATGTGCATCGGAAACTACTACTGGTCTTCCAGGGAACGATCAAAGCGTAGACTGTTTGAGACATTACTCACATGCAGGAAAGTGCGCAAGGTGGCTGTTGTATTCAATCCCGATGCAATTTCTGTGTTTCATCAACACTTTGAAGGTCCACAGATTACAGAATGCCTCCAGAAGTGCATCGGAAACTACTACTGGTCTTCCAGGAAACGATCAAAACGTAGACAGTTTGAGACATTACTCCCATGGAGGAAAGTGCGCATGGTGACTGTTGTATTCCATACCGATGCTATTTCTGTGTTTCATCAACACTTTGAAGATCCACAGATTACAGAATGCCTCCAGATGTGCATCGGAAACTACTACTGGTCTGCAAGGGAACGATCAAAGCGTAAATTGTTTGAGACATTACTCCTATGGAGAAAAGCCTGCATGGTGCCTGTTGTATACAATCCCGATGCACATTCTGTGTTTCATCAACACTTTGAAGGTCCACAGATTACAGAATGCCTCCAGATGTGCATCGAAAACTATTACTGGTCTTGCAGGGAACGATCTAACCGTAGACTGTTCGAGACATTACTCCCATGGAGGAAAGTACGCATGGTCACTGTTGTATTCAATCCTGAAGCAATTTCTGTGTTTCATCAACACCCTGATAGTCCACACATTATAGAATGCCCCCAGATGTGCATCGGAAACTACTACTGGTCTTCCAGGGAACGATCAAAGCGTAAACTGTTTGAGACATTACTCCCATGGAGAAAAGTGCACATGGTGACTGTTGTATTCCATCCCGATGCAATTTCAGGGTTTCATCAACACTCTGATAGTCCACAGATTACAAAATGCCTCTGATGTGCATCGGAAACTACTACAGGTCTTCCAGGGAACGATCAAAGCGTAGACTGTTTGAGACATTACTCCCATGGAGGAAAGTGCGCATGGTGACTGTTGTATTCAATCTCGATGCAATTTCTGTGTTTCATCAACACTTTGAAGGTCCACAGATTACAGAATGCGTCCAGATGTGCTTTGGAAACTACTACTGGTCTTCCAGGGAACGATCAAAGCGTAGACTGTTTGAGACATTACTCACATGCAGGAAAGTGCGCAAGGTGCCTGTTGTATTCAATCCCGATGCAATTTCTGTGTTTCATCAACACTTTGAAGGTCCACAGATTACAGAATGCCTCCAGATGTGCATCGGAAACTACTACTGGTCTTCCAGGGAACGATCAAAAAGTAGACAGTTTGAGACATTACTCCCATGGAGGAAAGTGCGCATGGTGACTGTTGTATTCAATCCCGATGCAGTTTCTGTGTTTCATCAACACTCTGACGGTCCACAGATTACAGAATGCCTCCAGATGTGCATCGGAAACTATTACATTGACTTCCAGGGAACGATCAAAGCGTAGACTGTTTGAGACATTACTCCCATATAGGAAAGTGCGCATGGTGACTGTTGTATTCCATACCGATGCAATTGCTGTGTTTCATCAGCACTTTGAAGATCCACAGTTTGCAGAATGCCTCCAGATGTGCATCGGAAACTACTACTGGTCTTGCAGGGAACGATCAAACCGTAGACTGTTTGAGACATTACTCCCATGGATGAAAGAGCGCATGGTCACTGTTGTATTCAATCCTGATGCAATTTCTGTGTTTCTTCTACACTCTGATAGTCCACACATTATAGAATACCCCCAGATGTGCATCGGAAACTACTACTGGTCTTCCAGGGAACGATCAAAGCGTAAACTGTTTGAGACATTACTCCCATTTAGAAAAGTGCACATGGTGACTGTTGTATTCAATCCCGATGCAATTTCTGGTTTTCATCAACACTCTAATAGTCCACAGATTACAAAATGCCTCCTGATGTGCATCGGAAACTACTACAGGTCTTCCAGGGAATGATCAAAGCGTGGGCTCTTTTAGACAATACTCCCATGGAGGAAAGTGCGCATGGTGACTGTTGTATTCAATCTCGATGCAATTTCTGTGTTGCATCAACACTTTGAAGGTCCACAGATTACAGAATGCCTCCAGATGTGCATCGGAAACTACTACTGGTCTTCCAGGGAACGATCAAAGCGTAGACTGTTTGAGACATTACTCACATGCAGGAAAGTGCGCAAGGTGGCTGTTGTATTCAATCCCGATGCAATTTCTGTGTTTCATCAACACTTTGAAGGTCCACAGATTACAGAATGCCTCCAGATGTGCATCGGAAACTACTACTGGTCTTCCAGGAAACGATCAAAACGTAGACAGTTTGAGACATTACTCCCATGGAGGAAAGTGCGCATGGTGACTGTTGTATTCCATACCGATGCTATTTCTGTGTTTCATCAACACTTTGAAGATCCACAGATTACAGAATGCCTCCAGATGTGCATCGGAAACTACTACTGGTCTGCAAGGGAACGATCAAAGCGTAAATTGTTTGAGACATTACTCCTATGGAGAAAAGCCTGCATGGTGCCTGTTGTATACAATCCCGATGCACATTCTGTGTTTCATCAACACTTTGAAGGTCCACAGATTACAGAATGCCTCCAGATGTGCATCGAAAACTATTACTGGTCTTGCAGGGAACGATCTAACCGTAGACTGTTCGAGACATTACTCCCATGGAGGAAAGTACGCATGGTCACTGTTGTATTCAATCCTGAAGCAATTTCTGTGTTTCATCAACACCCTGATAGTCCACACATTATAGAATGCCCCCAGATGTGCATCGGAAACTACTACTGGTCTTCCAGGGAACGATCAAAGCGTAAACTGTTTGAGACATTACTCCCATGGAGAAAAGTGCACATGGTGACTGTTGTATTCCATCCCGATGCAATTTCAGGGTTTCATCAACACTCTGATAGTCCACAGATTACAAAATGCCTCTGATGTGCATCGGAAACTACTACAGGTCTTCCAGGGAACGATCAAAGCGTAGACTGTTTGAGACATTACTCCCATGGAGGAAAGTGCGCATGGTGACTGTTGTATTCAATCTCGATGCAATTTCTGTGTTTCATCAACACTTTGAAGGTCCACAGATTACAGAATGCGTCCAGATGTGCTTTGGAAACTACTACTGGTCTTCCAGGGAACGATCAAAGCGTAGACTGTTTGAGACATTACTCACATGCAGGAAAGTGCGCAAGGTGCCTGTTGTATTCAATCCCGATGCAATTTCTGTGTTTCATCAACACTTTGAAGGTCCACAGATTACAGAATGCCTCCAGATGTGCATCGGAAACTACTACTGGTCTTCCAGGGAACGATCAAAAAGTAGACAGTTTGAGACATTACTCCCATGGAGAAAAGTGCGCAGGGTGACTGTTGTATTCCATACCGATGCAATTTCTGTGATTCATCAACACTTTGAAGATCCACAGATTACAGAATGCCTCCAGATGTGCATCAGAAACTACTACAGGTCTTCCAGGGAACGATCAAAACGTAGACTGTTTGAGACATTACTCCCATGGAGGAAATTGCGCAAGGTGACTGTTGTATTCAATCCCGATGCAATTTCTGTGTTTCATCAACACTCTGATAGTCCACAGACTACAGAATGACTCCAGATGTGCATCGGAAACTACTACTGGTCTTCAAGGGAACGGTCTAAGCGTAAACTGTTTGAGACATTACTCCCATGGAGAAAAGCCTGCTTGGTGCCTGTTGTATACAATCCCGATGCACTTTCTGTGTTTCATTAACACTTTGAAGGTCCACAGATTACAGGATGCCTCCAGATGTGCATCGGAAACTACTACTGGTGTTCCAGGGAACGATCAAAACGTAGACAGTTTGAGACATTACTCCCATGGAGGAAAATGCGAATGATGACTGTTGTACTCAATCCCGAGGCAATTTTTGTGTTTTATCAACACTTTGAAGGTCGACAGATTACAGAATGCCTCCAGATGTGCATCGGAAACTACTACTGGTCTTGCAGGGAACGATCTAACCGTAGACTGTTTGAGACATTACTCAAATGGAGGAAAGTGCGCATGGTCACTGTTGTATTCAATCCTGATGAAATTTCTGTGTTTCATAAACACCCTGATAGTCCACACATTATAGAATGCCCCCAGATGTGCATCGGAAACTACTACTGGTCTTCCAGGGAACGATCAAAGCGTAGACTGTTTGAGACATTACTCCTATGGAGGAAAGTGCTCATGGTACTGTTGTATTCAATCCCGATGCAGTTTCTGTGTTTCATCAACACTCTGATAGTCCACAGATTACAGAATGCCTCCAGATGTGCATCGGAAACTATTACATTGACTTCCAGGGAACGATCAAAGCGTAGACTGTTTGAGACATTACTCCCTTGGAGGTAACTGCGCATGGTGACTGTTGTATTCAATCCCGATGCAATTTCTGTGTTTCATCAACACTCTGATAGTCCACAGATTACAGAATGCCTCCAGATGTGAATCGGAAACTACTACTGGTCTTCCAGGGAACGATCAAAGCGTAGACTGTTTGAGACATTACTCACATGGAGGAAAGTGCGCAAGGTGGCTGTTGTATTCAATTCCGATGCAATTTCTGTGTTACAACAACACTTTGAAGGACGACAGGTTACAGAATGCCTCCAGATGTGCATCGGAAACTACTACTGGTCTTCCAGGGAACGATCAAACCGTAGACAGTTTGAGACATTACTCCGTTGGAGGAAAGTGCGCATGGTGACTGTTGTATTCCATACCGATGCAATTTCTTTGATTCATCAGCACTTTGAAGATCCACAGATTACAGAATGCCTCCAGATGTGCATCGGAAACTACTACTGGTCTTGCAGGGAACGATCAAACCGTAGACTGTTTGAGACATTACTCCCATGGATGAAAGTGCGCATGGTGACTGTTTTCTTCAATCTCGATGCAATTTCTGTGTTTCATCAACACTTTGAAGGTTCACAGATTACAGAATGCCTCCAGATCTGCATCGGAAACTACTACTGGTCTTCCAGGGAACGATCAAAGCGTAGACTGTTTGAGACATTACTCACATGCAGGGAAGTGCGCAAGGTGGCTGTTGTATTCAATCCCGCTGCAATTTCTGTGTTTCATCAACACTTTGAAGGTCCACAGATTACAGAATGCCTCCAGATGTGCATCGGAAACTACTACTGGTCTTCCAGGAAACGATCAAAACGTAGACAGTTTGAGACATTACTCCCATGGAGGAAAGTGCGCATGGTGACTGTTGTATTCCATACCGATGCTATTTCTGTGTTTCATCAACACTTTGAAGATCCACAGATTACAGAATGCCTCCAGATGTGCATCGGAAACTACTACTGGTCTTCCAGGTAACTATCAAAGCGTAGACTGTTTGAGACATTACTCCTATGGAGGAAAGTGCTCATGGTGACTGTTGTATTCAATCCCGATGCAGTTTCTGTGTTTCATCAACACTCTGACGGTCCACAGACTACAGAATGCCTCCAGATGTGCATCGGAAACTATTACATTGACTTCCAGGGAACGATCAAAGCGTAGACTGTTTGAGACATTACTCCCATATAGGAAAGTGCGCATGGTGACTGTTGTATTCCATACCGATGCAATTTCTGTGTTTCATCAGCACTTTGAAGAACCACAGATTACAGAATGCCTCCAGATGTGCATCGGAAACTACTACTGGTCTTGCAGGGAACGATCAAACCGTAGACTGTTTGAGACATTACTCCCATGGAGGAAAGTGCGCATGGTGACTGTTGTATTCAATCTCGATGCAATTTCTGTGTTGCATCAACACTTTGAAGGTCCACAGATTACAGAATGCCTCCAGATGTGCATCGGAAACTACTACTGGTCTTCCAGGGAACGATCAAAGCGTAGACTGTTTGAGACATTACTCACAAGCAGGAAAGTGCGCAAGGTTGCTGTTGTATTCAATCCCGATGCAATTTCTGTGTTTCATCAACACTTTGAAGGTCCACAGATTACAGAATGCCTCCAGATGTGCATCGGAAACTACTACTGGTCTTCCAGGAAACGATCAAAACGTAGACAGTTTGAGACATTACTCCCATGGAGGAAAGTGCGCATGGTGACTGTTGTATTCCATACCGATGCAATTTCTGTGTTGCATCAACACTTTGAAGGTCCACAGATTACAGAATGCCTCCAGATGTGCATCGGAAACTACTACTGGTCTTCAAGGGAACGATCAAAGCGTAAATTGTTTGAGACATTACTCCAAGGAGAAAAGCCTGCATGGTGCCTGTTGTATACAATCCCGATGCACATTCTGTGTTTCATCAACACTTTGAAGGTCCACAGATTACAGAATGATTCCAGATGTGCATCGGAAACTACTACTGGTATTCCAGGGAACGATCAAATCGTAGACAGTTTGAGACATTACTCCCATGGAGGAAAATGCGAATGATGACTGTTGTATTCAATCCCGAGACAATTTCTGTGTTTCTTCAACACTTTGAAGGTCCACAGATTACAGAATGCCTCCAGATGTGCATCGAAAACTATTACTGGTCTTGCAGGGAACGATCTAACCGTAGACTGTTTGAGACATTACTCCCATGGAGGAAAGTGCGTATGGTGACTGTTGTATTCAATCTCGATGCAATTTCTGTGTTTCATCAACACTTTGAAGGTCCACAGATTACAGAATGCCTCCAGATGTGCTTTGGAAACTACTACTGGTCTTCCAGGGAACGATCAAAGCGTAGACTGTTTGAGACATTACTCACATGCAGGAAAGTGCGCAAGGTGCCTGTTGTATTAAATCCCGATGCAATTTCTGTGTTTCATCAACACTTTGAAGGTCCACAGATTACAGAATGCCTCCTGATGTGCATCGGAAACTACTACTGGTCTTCCAGGGAACGATCAAAAAGTAGACAGTTTGAGACATTACTCCCATGCAGGAAAGTGCGCATGGTGACTGTTGTATTGCATACCGATGCAATTTCTGTGATTCATCAACACTTTGAAGATCCGCAGATTACAGAATGCCTCCAGATGTGCATCAGAAACTACTACAGGTCTTCCAGGGAACGATCAAAACGTAGACTGTTTGAGACATTACTCCTATGGAGGAAAGTTCTCATGGTGACTGTTGTATTCAATCCCGATGCAGTTTCTGTGTTTCATCAACACTCTGATAGTCCACACATTGCAGAATGCCTCCAGATTTGCATCGGAAACTATTACATTGACTTCCAGGGAACGATCAAAGCGTAGACTGTTTGAGACATTACTCCCATGGAGGAAATTGCGCATGGTGACTGTTGTATTCAATCCCGATGCAATTTCTGTGTTTCATCAACACTCTGATAGTCCACAGACTACAGAATGACTCCAGATGTGCATCGGAAACTACTACTGGTCTTCAAGGGAACGGTCAAAGCGTAAACTGTTTGAGACATTACTCCCATGGAGAAACGCCTGCTTGGTGCCTGTTGTATACAATCCCGATGCACTTTCTGTGTTTCATTAACACTTTGAAGGTCCACAGATTACAGAATGCCTCCAGATGTGCATCGGAAACTATTACATTGTCTTCCAGGGAACGATCAAAGCGTAGACTGTTTGAGACATTACTCTCATGGAGGAAAGTGCGCATAGTGACCGTTGTATTCAATCCCGATGCAATTTCTGAGTTTCATCAACACTCTGATAGTCCACAGATTACAAAATGCCTCCAGATGAGAATCGGAAACTACTACTGGTCTTCCAGGGAACCATCAAAGCGTAGACTGTTTGAGACATTACTCCCATGGAGGAAAGTGCGCATGGTGACTGTTGTATTCAATCCCGATGCAATTTCTGTGTTTCATCAACTCTCAGATAGTCCGCAGATTACAGGATGGCTCCAGATGTGCATCGGAAACTACTACTGGTCTTCCAGGGAACGATCAAAGCGTGGACTGTCTGATACATTATTCTCATGGAGGAAAGTGCGCATAGTGACTGTTGTATTCAATCCCGATGCAACTTCTGTGTTTTATCAACACTTTGAAGGTCCACAGCTTACAGAATGCCTTCAGATGTGCATCAGAAACTACTACTGGTCTTCCAGGCAACGATCAAAGCGTAAACTGTTTGAGACATTACTCCCATGGAGGAAAGTGGGCATGGTGAATGTTGTATTCAATCCCGATGCAATTTCTGGGTTTCATCAGCACCCTGATAGTCCACAGATTACTAAATGCCTCCAGATGAGAATCGGAAACTACTATTGGTCTTCCAGGGAACCATCAAAGCGTAGACTGTTTGAGACATTACTCCCATGGAGGAAAGTGCGCATGGTGACTGTTGTATTCAATCCCGATGCAATTTCTGTGTTTCATCAACACTCAGATAGTCCACAGATTACAGGATGCCTCCAGATGTGCATCGGAAACTACTACTGGTCTTCCAGGGTACGATCAAAGCGTAGACTGTTTGAGACATTACTCTCACGGAGGAAAGTGCGCATAGTGACTGTTGTATTCAATCCCGATGCAATTTCTGTGTTTCATCAACACTCTGATAGTCCACAGCTTACAAAATGCCTCCAGATGTGCATCGGAAACTAATACTGGCCTTCCAGGGAACGATCAACGCGTAGACAGTTTGAGACTTTACTCCCATGGAGGAAAGTGCGCATGGTGACTGTTGTATTCCATACCGATGCAATTTCTGTGTTTCATCAACACTTTGAAGATCCACAGATCACAGAATGCCTCCAGATGTGCATCGGAAACTACTACTGGTCTTCCAGGGAACGATCAAAGCGTAGACTTTTGGTGACATTACTCCCATGGAGGAAAATGCGAATGATGACTGTTGTATTCCATCCCGATGCATTTTCTGTGTTTCATAAACACTTTGAAGGTACACAGATTACAGAATGCCTCCAGATGTGCATCGGAAACTAATACTGGTCTTCCAGGCAACGATCAAAGCGTAGACTGATTGAGACATTACTCTCATGGAGGAAAGTGCGCATAGTGACTATTGTATTCAATCCCGATGCAATTTCTGGGTTTCATCAACACTCTGATAGTCCACAGATTACAAAATGCCTCCAGATGAGAATCGGAAACTACTACTGGTCTTCCAGGGAACCATCAAAGCGTGCACTGTTTGAGACATTACTCCCATATAGGAAAGTGCGCATGGTGATTGTTGTATTCAATCCAAATGCAATTTCTGAGTTTCATCAACACTCTGATAGTTCACAGATTACAGAATGCCTCCAGATGTGCATCGGAAACTACTACTGGTCTTCCAGGGAACGATCAAAGCGTAAACTGTTTGCGACATTACTTCCATGGAGGAAAGTGTGCATGGTGACTGTTGTATTCAATCCCGATGCAATTTCTGTGTTTGAGCAAAACTCTGATAGTTTACAGATTACAGACTGCCTCCAGATGTGCATCGGAAACTGCTACTGGTCTTGCAGGGAACGATCAAACCGTAGACTGTTTGAGACATTACTCCCATGGAGGAAAGTGCGCATGGTGACTGTTGTTTTCAATCCTGATGCAATTTCTGTGTTTCATCAACACTCTGATAGTCCACAGATTACAGAATTCCTCCAGATGTGCATCGGAAACTACTACAGGTCTTCCAGGGAACGATCAAAGCGTAAACAGTTTGAGACATTACTCCCATTTAGAAAAGTGCACATGGTGACTGTTGTATTCAATCCCGATGCAATTTCTGGTTTTCATCAACACTCTGATAGTCCACAGATTACAAAAGGCCTCCTGATGTGCATCGGAAACTACTACAGGTCTTCCAGGGAATGATCAAAGCGTGGGCTCTTTTAGACAATACTCCCATGGAGGAAAGTGCGCATGGTGGCTGTTGTATTCAATCTCGATGCAATTTCTGTGTTTCATCAACACTTTGAAGGTCCACAGATTACAGAATGCCTCCAGATCTGCATCGGAAACTACTACTGGTCTTCCAGGGAACGATCAAAGCGTAGACTGTTTGAGACATTACTCACATGCAGGAAAGTGCTCAAGGTGGCTGTTGTATTCAATCCCGATGCAATTTCTGTGTTTCATCAACACTTTGAAGGTCCACATATTACAGAATGCCTCCAGATGTGCATCGGAAACTACTACTGGTCTTCCAGGAAACGATCAAAACGTAGACAGTTTGAGACATTACTCCCATGGAGGAAAGTGCGCATGGTGACTGTTGTATTCCATACCGATGCTATCTCTGTGTTTCATCAACACTTTGAAGATCCACAGATTACAGAATGCCTCCAGATGTGCATCGGAAACTACTACTGGTCTTCCAGGTAACTATCAAAGCGTAGACTGTTTGAGACATTACTCCTATGGAGGAAAGTGCTCATGGTGACTGTTGTATTCAATCCCGATGCAGTTTCTGTGTTTCATCAACACTCTGACGGTCCACAGACTACAGAATGCCTCCAGATGTGCATCGGAAACTATTACATTGACTTCCAGGGAACGATCAAAGCGTACACTGTTTGAGACATTACTCCCATAGAGGAAAGTGCGCATGGTGACTGTTGTATTCCATACCGATGCAATTTCTGTGTTTCATCAGCACTTTGAAGATCCACAGATTACAGAATGCCTCCAGATGTGCATCGGAAACTACTACTGGTCTTGCAGGGAACGATCAAACCGTAGACTGTTTGAGACATTACTCCCATGGATGAAGGTGCGCATGGTCACTGTTGTATTCAATCCTGACGCAATTTCTGTGTTTCTTCTACACTCTGATAGTCCACACATTATAGAATACCCCCAGATGTGCATCGGAAACTACTACTGGTCTTCCAGGGAACGATCAAAGCGTAAACTGTTTGAGACATTACTCCCATTTAGAAAAGTGCACATGGTGACTGTTGTATTCAATCCCAATGCAATTTCTGGTTTTCATCAACACTCTGATAGTCCACAGATTACAGAATGCCTCCAGATGTGCATCGTAAACTACTACTGGTCTTCCAGGGAACGATCAAAGCGTAGACTGTTTGAGACATTACTCACATGCAGGAAAGTGCGCAAGGTTGCTGTTGTATTCAATCCCGATGCAATTTCTGTGTTTCATCAACACTTTGAAGGTCCACAGATTACAGAATGCCTCCAGATGTGCATCGGAAACTACTACTGGTCTTCCAGGAAACGATCAAAACGTAGACAGTTTGAGACATTACTCCCATGGAGGAAAGTGCGCATGGTGACTGTTGTATTCCATACCGATGCTATTTCTGTGTTTCATCAACACTTTGAGGATCCACAGATTACAGAATGCCTCCAGATGTGCATCGGAAACTACTACTGGTCTTCAAGGGAACGATCAAAGCGTAAATTGTTTGAGACATTACTCCTATGGAGAAAAGCCTGCATGGTGCCTGTTGTATACAATCCCGATGCACATTCTGTGTTTCATCAACACTTTGAAGGTCCACAGATTACAGAATGATTCCAGATGTGCATCGGAAACTACTACTGGTATTCCAGGGAACGATCAAATCGTAGACAGTTTGAGACATTACTCCCATGGAGGAAAATGCGAATGATGACTGTTGTATTCAATCCCGAGGCAATTTCTGTGTTTCTTCAACACTTTGAAGGTCCACAGATTACAGAATGCCTCCAGATGTGCATCGAAAACTATTACTGGTCTTGCAGGGAACGATCTAACCGTAGACTGTTTGAGACATTATTCCCATGGAGGAAAGTGCGCTTGGTCACTGTTGTATTCAATCCTGATGCAAATTTCTGTGTTTCATCAACACCCTGATAGTCCACACATTATAGAATGCCCCCAGATGTGCATCGGAAACTACTACTGGTCTTCCAGGGAACGATCAAAGCGTAAACTGTTTGAGACATTACTCCCATGGAGAAAAGTGCACATGGTGACTGTTGTATTCCATCCCGATGCAATTTCTGGGTTTCATCAACACTCTGATAGTCCATAGATCACAAAATGCCTCTGATGTGCATCGGAAACTACTACAGGTCTTCCAGGGAACGATCAAAAAGTAGACAGTTTGAGACATTACTCCCATGGAGGAAAGTGCGCATGGTGACTGTTGTATTCCATACCGATGCAATTTCTGTGATTCATCAACACTTTGAAGATCCACAGATTACAGAATGCCTCCAGATGTGCATCAGAAACTACTACAGGTCTTCCAGGGAACGATCAAAACGTAGACTGTTTGAGACATTACTCCTATGGAGGAAAGTTCTCATGGTGACTGTTGTATTCAATCACGATGCAGTTTCTGTGTTTCATCAACACTCTGATAGTCCACACATTGCAGAATGCCTCCAGATTTGCATCGGAAACTATTACATTGACTTCCAGGGAACGATCAAAGCGTAGACTGTTTGAGACATTACTCCCATGGAGGAAATTGCGCATGGTGACTGTTGTATTCAATCCCGATGCTATTTCTGTGTTTCATCAACACTCTGATAGTCCACAGACTACAGAATGACTCCAGATGTGCATCGGAAACTACTACTGGTCTTCAAGGGAACGGTCAAAGCGTAAACTGTTTGAGACATTACTCCCATGGACAAAAGCCTGCTTGGTGCCTGTTGTATACAATCCCGATGCACTTTCTGTGTTTCATTAGCACTTTGACAGTCCACAGATTACAGAATGCCTCCAGATGTGCATCGGAAACTACTACTGGTGTTCCAGGGAACGATCAAAACGTAGACAGTTTGAGACATTACTCCCATGGAGGAAAATGCGAATGATGACTGTTGTACTCAATCCCGAGGCAATTTTTGTGTTTTATCAACACTTTGAAGGTCGACAGATTACAGAATGCCTCCAGATGTGCATCGGAAACTACTACTGGTCTTGCAGGGAACGATCTAACCGTAGACTGTTTGAGACATTACTCCCATGGAGGAAAGTGCGCATGGTCACTGTTGTATTCAATCCTGTTGCAATTTCTGTGTTTCATAAACACCCTGATAGTCCACACATTATAGAATGCCCCCAGATGTGCATCGGAAACTACTACTGGTCTTCCAGGGAACGATCAAAGCGTAAACTGTTTGAGACATTACTCCCATGGAGAAAAGTGCACATGGTGACTGTTGTATTCAATCCTTATGCAATTTCTGGGTTTCATCAACACTCTGATAGTCCACAGATTACAAAATGCCTCCTGATGTGCATCGGAAACTACTACTGGTCTTCCAGGGAACGACCAAAGCGTAAACGCTTTGAGACATTACTCCTCTGGAGGAATGTGCTCATGGTGACTGTTGTATTCAATCCCGATGCAGTTTCTGTGTTTCATCAACACTCTGATAGTCCACAGATTACAGAATGCCTCCAGATGTGCATCGTAAACTACTACTGGTCTTCCAGGGAACGATCAAAGCGTAGACTGTTTGAGACATTACTCACATGCAGGAAAGTGCGCAAGGTGGCTGTTGTATTCAATCCCGATGCAATTTCTGTGTTTCATCAACACTTTGAAGGTCCACAGATTATAGAGTGCCCCCAGATGTGCATCGGAAACTACGGCTGGTCTGCCAGGGAACGATTAAAGCGTAAACTCTTTGAGACATTACTCACATGGAGAACAGTGCACATGGTGACTGTTTTATTCAATCCCGATGCAATTTCTGGGTGTCATCAACACTCTGATAGTCCACAGATTACAAAATGCCTCCTGATGTGCATCGGAAACTACTACTGGTCTTCCAGGGAACGACCAAAGCGTAAACGCTTTGAGACATTACTCCTCTGGAGGAATGTGCTCATGGTGACTGTTGTATTCAATCCCGATGCAGTTTCTGTGTTTCATCAACACTCTGATAGTCCACAGATTACAAAATGCCTCCTGATGTGCATCGGAAACTACTACAGGTCTTCCAGGGAATGATCAAAGCGTGGGCTCTTTTAGACAATACTCCCATGGAGGAAAGTGCGCATGGTGACTGTTGTATTCAATCTCGATGCAATTTCTGTGTTTCATCAACACTTTGAAGGTCCACAGATTACAGAATGCCTCCAGATGTGCATCGGAAACTACTACTGGTCTTCCAGGGAACGATCAAAGCGTAGACTGTTTGAGACATTACTCACATGCAGGAAAGTGCGCAAGGTGGCTGTTGTATTCAATCCCGATGCAATTTCTGTGTTTCATCAACACTTTGAAGGTCCACAGATTACAGAATGCCTCCAGATGTGCATCGGAAACTACTACTGGTCTTCCAGGAAACGATCAAAACGTAGACAGTTTGAGACATTACTCCCATGGAAGAAAGTGCGCATGGTGACTGTTGTATTCCATACCGATGCTATTTCTGTGTTTCATCAACACTTTGAAGATCCACAGATTACAGAATGCCTCCAGATGTGCATCGGAAACTACTACTGGTCTTCCAGGTAACTATCAAAGCGTAGACTGTTTGAGACATTACTCCTATGGAGGAAAGTGCTCATGGTGACTGTTGTATTCAATCCCGATGCAGTTTCTGTGTTTCATCAACACACTGACGGTCCACAGACTACAGAATGCCTCCAGATGTGCATCGGAAACTATTACATTGACTTCCAGGGAACGATCAAAGCGTAGACTGTTTGAGACATTACTCCCATATAGGAAAGTGCGCATGGTGACTGTTGTATTCCATACCGATGCAATTTCTGTGTTTCATCAGCACTTTGAAGATCCACAGATTGCAGAATGCCTCCAGATGTGCATCGGAAACTACTACTGGTCTTGCAGGGAACGATCAAACCGTAGACTGTTTGAGACATTACTCCCATGGACGAAAGTGCGCATGGTCACTGTTGTATTCAATCCTGATGCAATTTCTGTGTTTCTTCTACACTCTGATAGTCCACACATTATAGAATACCCCCAGATGTGCATCGGAAACTACTACTGGTCTTCCAGGGAACGATCAAAGCGTAAACTGTTTGAGACATTACTCCCATTTAGAAAAGTGCACATGGTGACTTTTGTAATCAATCCCGATGCAATTTCTGGTTTTCATCAACACTCTGATAGTCCACAGATTACAAAATGCCTCCTGATGTGCATCGGAAACTACTACAGGTCTTCCAGGGAATGATCAAAGCGTGGGCTCTTTTAGACAATACTCCCAAGGAGGAAAGTGCGCATGGTGACTGTTGTATTCAATCTCGATGCAATTTCTGTGTTGCATCAACACTTTGAAGGTCCACAGATTACAGAATGCCTCCAGATGTGCATCGGAAACTACTACTGGTCTTCCAGGGAACGATCAAAGCGTAGACTGTGTGAGACATTACTCACATGCAGGAAAGTGCGCAAGGTGGCTGTTGTATTCAATCCCGATGCAATTTCTGTGTTTCATCAACACTTTGAAGGTCCACAGATTACAGAATGCCTCCAGATTTGCATCGGAAACTACTACTGGTCTTCCAGGAAACGATCAAAACGTAGACAGTTTGAGACATTACTCCCATGGAGGAAAGTGCGCATGGTGACTGTTGTATTCCATACCGATGCTATTTCTGTGTTTCATCAACACTTTGAAGATCCACAGATTACAGAATGCCTCCAGATGTGCATCGGAAACTACTACTGGTCTTCAAGGGAACGATCAAAGCGTAAATTGTTTGAGACATTACTCCTATGGAGAAAAGCCTGCATGGTGCCTGTTGTATACAATCCCGATGCACATTCTGTGTTTCATCAACACTTTGAAGGTCCACAGATTACAGAATGATTCCAGATGTGCATCGGAAACTACTACTGGTATTCCAGGGAACGATCAAATCGTAGACAGTTTGAGACATTACTCCCATGGAGGAAAATGAGAATGATGACTGTTGTATTCAATCCCGAGGCAATTTCTGTGTTTCATCAACACTTTGAAGGTCCACAGATTACAGAATGCCTCCAGATGTGCATCGAAAACTATTACTGGTCTTGCAGGGAACGATCTAACCGTAGACTGTTTGAGACATTACTCCCATGGAGGAAAGTGCGCATGGTCACTGTTGTATTCAATCCTGATGCAATTTCTGTGTTTCATCAACACCCTGATAGTCCACACATTATAGAATGCCCCCAGATGTGCATCGGAAACTACTACTGGTCTTCCAGGGAACGATCAAAGCGTAAACTGTTTGAGACATTACTCCCATGGAGAAAAGTGCACATGGTGACTGTTGTATTCCATCCCGATGCAATTTCTGGGTTTCATCAACACTCTGATAGTCCACAGATTACAAAATGCCTCTGATGTGCATCGGAAACTACTACAGGTCTTCCAGGGAACGATCAAAGCGTAGACTGTTTGAGACATTACTCCCATGGAGGAAAGTGCGCATGGTGACTGTTGTAATCAATCTCGATGCAATTTCTGTGTTTCATCAACACTTTGAAGGTCCACAGATTACAGAATGCCTCCAGATGTGCTTTGGAAACTACTACTGGTCTTCCAGGGAACGATCAAAGCGTAGACTGTCTGAGACATTACTCACATGCAGGAAAGTGCGCAAGGTGCCTGTTGTATTCAATCCCGATGCAATTTCTGTGTTTCATCAACACTTTGAAGGTCCACAGATTACAGAATGCCTCCAGATGTGCATCGGAAACTACTACTGGTCTTCCAGGGAACGATCAAAAAGTAGACAGTTTGAGACATTACTCCCATGGAGAAAAGTGCGCATGGTGACTGTTGTATTCCATACCGATGCAATTTCTGTGATTCATCAACACTTTGAAGATCCACAGATTACAGAATGCCTCCAGATGTGCATCAGAAACTACTACAGGTCTTCCAGGGAACGATCAAAACGTAGACTGTTTGAGACATTACTCCTATGGAGGAAAGTTCTCATGGTGACTGTTGTATTCAATCCCGATGCAGTTTCTGTGTTTCATCAACACTCTGATAGACCACACATTGCAGAATGCCTCCAGATTTGCATCGGAAACTATTACATTGACTTCCAGGGAACGATCAAAGCGTAGACTGTTTGAGACATTACTCCCATGGAGGAAATTGCGCATGGTGACTGTTGTATTCAATCCCGATGCAATTTCTGTGTTTCATCAACACTCTGATAGTCCACAGACTACAGAATGACTCCAGGTGTGCATCGGAAACTACTACTGGTCTTCAAGGGAACGGTCAAAGCGTAAACTGTTTGAGACATTACTCCCATGGAGAAAAGCCTGCTTGGTGCCTGTTGTATACAATCCCGATGCACTTTCTGTGTTTCATTAACACTTTGAAGGTCCACAGATTACAGAATGCCTCCAGATGTGCATCGGAAACTACTACTGGTGTTCAAGGGAACGATCAAAACGTAGACAGTTTGAGACATTACTCCCATGGAGGAAAATGCGAATGATGACTGTTGTACTCAATCCCAAGGCAATTTTTGTGTTTTATCAACAATTTGAAGGTCGACAGATTACAGAATGCCTCCAGATGTGCATCGGAAACTACTACTGGTCTTGCAGGGAACGATCTAACCGTAGACTGTTTGCGACATTACTCCCATGGAGGAAAGTGCGCATGGTCACTGTTGTATTCAATCCTGATGCAAATTCTGTGTTTCATAAACACCCTGATAGTCCACACATTATAGAATGCCCCCAGATGTGCATCGGAAACTACTACTGGTCTTTCAGGGAACGATCAAAGCGTAGACTGTTTGAGACATTACTCCTATGGAGGAAAGTGCTCATGGTGACTGTTGTATTCAATCCCGATGCTGTTTCTGTGTTTCATCAACACTCTGATAGTCCACAGATTACAGAATGCCTCCAGATGTGCATCGGAAACTATTACATTGACTTCCAGGGAACGATCAAAGCGTAGACTGTTTGAGACATTACTCCCTTGGAGATAATTGCGCATGGTGACTGTTGTATTCAATCCCGATGCAATTTCTGTGTTTCATCAACACTCTGATAGTCCACAGATTACAGAATGCCTCCAAATGTGCATTGGAAGCTACTACTGGTCTTCCAGGGAACGATCAAAGCGTAGACTGTTTGAGACATTACTCACATGGAGGTAAGTGCGCAAGGTGCCTCTTGTATTCAATTCCGATGCAATTTCTGTGTTACAACAACACTTTGAAGGTCGACAGGTTACAGAATGCCTCCAGATGTGCATCGGAAACTACTACTGGTCATCCAGGGAACGATCAAAACGTAGACAGTTTGAGACATTACTCCCTTGGAGGAAAGTGCGCATGGTGACTGTTCTATTCCATACCGATGCAATTTCTGTGATTCATCAGCACTTTGAAGATCCACAGATTACAGAATGCCTCCTGATGTGCATCGGAAACTACTACTGGTCTTGCAGGGAACGATCAAACCGTAGACTGTTTGAGACGTTACTCCCATGGATGAAAGTGCGCATGGTCACTGTTGTATTCAATCCTGATGCAATTTCTGTGTTTCTACTACACTCTGATAGTCCACACATTATAGAATACCCCCAGATGTGCATCGGAAACTACTACTGGTCTTCCAGGGAACGATCAAAGCGTAAACAGTTTGAGACATTACTCCCATTTAGAAAAGTGCACATGGTGACTGTTGTATTCAATCCCGATGCAATTTCTGGTTTTCATCAACACTCTGATAGTCCACAGATTACAAAAGGCCTCCTGATGTGCATCGGAAACTACTACAGGTCTTCCAGGGAATGATCAAAGCGTGGGCTCTTTTAGACAATACTCCCATGGAGGAAAGTGCGCATGGTGGCTGTTGTATTCAATCTCGATGCAATTTCTGTGTTTCATCAACACTTTGAAGGTCCACAGATTACAGAATGCCTCCAGATCTGCATCGGAAACTACTACTGGTCTTCCAGGGAACGATCAAAGCGTAGACTGTTTGAGACATTACTCACATGCAGGAAAGTGCTCAAGGTGGCTGTTGTATTCAATCCCGATGCAATTTCTGTGTTTCATCAACACTTTGAAGGTCCACATATTACAGAATGCCTCCAGATGTGCATCGGAAACTACTACTGGTCTTCCAGGAAACGATCAAAACGTAGACAGTTTGAGACATTACTCCCATGGAGGAAAGTGCGCATGGTGACTGTTGTATTCCATACCGATGCTATCTCTGTGTTTCATCAACACTTTGAAGATCCACAGATTACAGAATGCCTCCAGATGTGCATCGGAAACTACTACTGGTCTTCCAGGTAACTATCAAAGCGTAGACTGTTTGAGACATTACTCCTATGGAGGAAAGTGCTCATGGTGACTGTTGTATTCAATCCCGATGCAGTTTCTGTGTTTCATCAACACTCTGACGGTCCACAGACTACAGAATGCCTCCAGATGTGCATCGGAAACTATTACATTGACTTCCAGGGAACGATCAAAGCGTACACTGTTTGAGACATTACTCCCATAGAGGAAAGTGCGCATGGTGACTGTTGTATTCCATACCGATGCAATTTCTGTGTTTCATCAGCACTTTGAAGATCCACAGATTACAGAATGCCTCCAGATGTGCATCGGAAACTACTACTGGTCTTGCAGGGAACGATCAAACCGTAGACTGTTTGAGACATTACTCCCATGGATGAAGGTGCGTATGGTCACTGTTGTATTCAATCCTGACGCAATTTCTGTGTTTCTTCTACACTCTGATAGTCCACACATTATAGAATACCCCCAGATGTGCATCGGAAACTACTACTGGTCTTCCAGGGAACGATCAAAGCGTAAACTGTTTGAGACATTACTCCCATTTAGAAAAGTGCACATGGTGACTGTTGTATTCAATCCCAATGCAATTTCTGGTTTTCATCAACACTCTGATAGTCCACAGATTACAGAATGCCTCCAGATGTGCATCGTAAACTACTACTGGTCTTCCAGGGAACGATCAAAGCGTAGACTGTTTGAGACATTACTCACATGCAGGAAAGTGCGCAAGGTTGCTGTTGTATTCAATCCCGATGCAATTTCTGTGTTTCATCAACACTTTGAAGGTCCACAGATTACAGAATGCCTCCCGATGTGCATCGGAAACTACTACTGGTCTTCCAGGAAACGATCAAAACGTAGACAGTTTGAGACATTACTCCCATGGAGGAAAGTGCGCATGGTGACTGTTGTATTCCATACCGATGCTATTTCTGTGTTTCATCAACACTTTGAAGATCCACAGATTACAGAATGCCTCCAGATGTGCATCGGAAACTACTACTGGTCTTCAAGGGAACGATCAAAGCGTAAAATTGTTTGAGACATTACTCCTATGGAGAAAAGCCTGCATGGTGCCTGTTGTATACAATCCCGATGCACATTCTGTGTTTCATCAACACTTTGAAGGTCCACAGATTACAGAATGATTCCAGATGTGCATCGGAAACTACTACTGGTATTCCAGGGAACGATCAAATCGTAGACAGTTTGAGACATTACTCCCATGGAGGAAAATGCGAATGATGACTGTTGTATTCAATCCCGAGGCAATTTCTGTGTTTCTTCAACACTTTGAAGGTCCACAGATTACAGAATGCCTCCAGATGTGCATCGAAAACTATTACTGGTCTTGCAGGGAACGATCTAACCGTAGACTGTTTGAGACATTATTCCCATGGAGGAAAGTGCGCTTGGTCACTGTTGTATTCAATCCTGATGCAATTTCTGTGTTTCATCAACACCCTGATAGTCCACACATTATAGAATGCCCCCAGATGTGCATCGGAAACTACTACTGGTCTTCCAGGGAACGATCAAAGCGTAAACTGTTTGAGACATTACTCCCATGGAGAAAAGTGCACATGGTGACTGTTGTATTCCATCCCGATGCAATTTCTGGGTTTCATCAACACTCTGATAGTCCATAGATCACAAAATGCCTCTGATGTGCATCGGAAACTACTACAGGTCTTCCAGGGAACGATCAAAAAGTAGACAGTTTGAGACATTACTCCCATGGAGGAAAGTGCGCATGGTGACTGTTGTATTCCATACCGATGCAATTTCTGTGATTCATCAACACTTTGAAGATCCACAGATTACAGAATGCCTCCAGATGTGCATCAGAAACTACTACAGGTCTTCCAGGGAACGATCAAAACGTAGACTGTTTGAGACATTACTCCTATGGAGGAAAGTTCTCATGGTGACTGTTGTATTCAATCACGATGCAGTTTCTGTGTTTCATCAACACTCTGATAGTCCACACATTGCAGAATGCCTCCAGATTTGCATCGGAAACTATTACATTGACTTCCAGGGAACGATCAAAGCGTAGACTGTTTGAGACATTACTCCCATGGAGGAAATTGCGCATGGTGACTGTTGTATTCAATCCCGATGCTATTTCTGTGTTTCATCAACACTCTGATAGTCCACAGACTACAGAATGACTCCAGATGTGCATCGGAAACTACTACTGGTCTTCAAGGGAACGGTCAAAGCGTAAACTGTTTGAGACATTACTCCCATGGACAAAAGCCTGCTTGGTGCCTGTTGTATACAATCCCGATGCACTTTCTGTGTTTCATTAGCACTTTGACGGTCCACAGATTACAGAATGCCTCCAGATGTGCATCGGAAACTACTACTGGTGTTCCAGGGAACGATCAAAACGTAGACAGTTTGAGACATTACTCCCATGGAGGAAAATGCGAATGATGACTGTTGTACTCAATCCCGAGGCAATTTTTGTGTTTTATCAACACTTTGAAGGTCGACAGATTACAGAATGCCTCCAGATGTGCATCGGAAACTACTACTGGTCTTGCAGGGAACGATCTAACCGTAGACTGTTTGAGACATTACTCCCATGGAGGAAAGTGCGCATGGTCACTGTTGTATTCAATCCTGTTGCAATTTCTGTGTTTCATAAACACCCTGATAGTCCACACATTATAGAATGCCCCCACATGTGCATCGGAAACTACTACTGGTCTTCCAGGGAACGATCAAAGCGTAAACTGTTTGAGACATTACTCCCATGGAGAAAAGTGCACATGGTGACTGTTGTATTCAATCCTGATGCAATTTCTGGGTTTCATCAACACTCTGATAGTCCACAGATTACAAAATGCCTTCTGATGTGCATCGGAAACTACTACAGGTCTTCCAGGGAACGATCAAAGCGTAGACTGTTTGAGACATTACTCCCATGGAGGAAAGTGCGCATGGTGACTGTTATATTCAATCTCGATGCAATTTCTGTGTTTCATCAACACTTTGAAGGTCCACAGATTACAGAATGCCTCAGGATGTGCTTTGGAAACTACTACTGGTCTTCCAGGGAACGATCAAACCGTAGACTGATTGAGACATTACTCTCATGGAGGAAAGTGCGCATAGTGACTATTGTATTCAATCCCGATGCAATTTCTGGGTTTCATCAACAATCTGATAGTCCACAGATTACAAAATGCCTCCAGATGAGAATCGGAAACTACTACTGGTCTTCCAGGGAACCATCAAAGCGTACACTGTTTGAGACATTACTCCCATGGAGGAAAGTGCGCATGGTGATTGTTGTATTCAATCCCGATGCAATTTCTGTGTTTCATCAACACTCTGATAGTCCACAGATTACAGAATGCCTCCAGATGTGCATCGGAAACTACTACTGGTCTTCCAGGGAACGATCAAAGCGTAGACTGTTTGCGACATTACTTCCATGGAGGAAAGTGTGCATGGTGACTGTTGTATTCAATCCCGATGCTATTTCTGTGTTTGAACAAAACTCTGATAGTTTACAGATTACAGACTGCCTCCAGATGTGCATCGGAAACTGCTACTGGTCTTGCAGGGAACGATCAAACCGTAGACTGTTTGAGACATTACTCCCATGGAGGAAAGTGCGCATGGTGACTGTTGTATTCAATCCTGATGCAATTTCTGTGTTTCATCAACACTCTGATAGTCCACAGATTACAGAACTCCTCCAGATGTGCATCGGAAACTACTACAGGTCTTCCAGGGAACGATCAAAGCGTAGACTGATTGAGACATTACTCCCATGGAGGAAAGTGCGCATGATGACTGTTGTATTCAATCCAGAAGCAGTTTCTGTGTTTCATCAACACTTTGAAGGTCCACAGATCACAGAATGCCTCCAGGTGTGCATCGGAAACTACTACTGGTCTTGCAATGAACGATCAAAGCGTAGACTGTTTGAGACATTACTCCCATGGAGGAAAGTGCGCATGGTGACTGTTGTATTCAATCCCGATGCAATTTCTGTGTTTCATCAACAATCTGATAGTCCACACATTACAGAATGTGAGAAAATGTGCATCGGAAACTACCACTGGTCTTCCAGGGAACGATCAAAGCGTAAACTCTTTGAGACATTACTCCCATGGAGGAAAGTGCGCATGGTGACTGTTGTGTTCAATCCCGATGCAATATCTGTGTTACATCAACACTCTGATAGTCCACAGATTACAGAATGCCTCCAGATGTGCATCGGAAACTACTACTGGTCTTCAAGGGAACGATCAAAGCGTAAACTGTTTGAGACATTACTCCCATGGAGAAAAGCCTGCATGGTGCCTGTTGTATACAATCCCGATGCACTTTCTGTGTTTCATCAACACTTTGAAGGTCCACAGATTACAGAATGCCTCCAGATGTGCATCGGAAACTACTACTGGTGTTCCAGGGAACGATCAAAACGTAGACAGTTTGAGACATTACTCCCATGGAGGAAAATGCGAATGATGACTGTTGTATTCAATCCCGAGGCAATTTCTGTGTTTCATCGACACTTTGAAGGTCCACAGATTACAGAATGCCTCCAGATGTGCATCGCAAACTACTACTTGTCTTGCAATGAACGATCAAACCGTAGACTGTTTGAGACATTACTCCCATGGAGGAAAGTGTGCATGGTCACTGTTGTATTCAATCCTGATGCAATTTCTGTGTTTCATCAACACTCTGATAGTCCACACATTATAGAGTGCCCCCAGATGTGCATCGGAAACTACGACTGGTCTTCCAGGGAACGATTAAAGCGTAAACTGTTTGAGACATTACTCACATGGAGAACAGTGCACATGGTGACTGTTGTATTCAATCCCGATGCAATTTCTGGGTGTCATCAACACTCTGATAGTCCACAGATTACAAAATGCCTCCTGATGTGCATTGGAAACTACTACAGGTCTTCCAGGGAACGATCAAAACGTAGACTGTTTGAGACATTACTCCCATTGAGGAAAGTGCGCATGGTGACTGTTGTATTCAATCTCGATGCAATTTCTGTGTTTCATCAACACTTTGAAGGTCCACAGATTACAGAATGCCTCCAGATGTGCATCGGAAACTACTACTGGTCTTCCAGGGAACGATCAAAGCGTAGACTGTTTGCGACATTACTTCCATGGAGGAAAGTGTGCATGGTGACTGTTGTATTCAATCCCGATGCTATTTCTGTGTTTGAACAAAACTCTGATAGTTTACAGATTACAGACTGCCTCCAGATGTGCATCGGAAACTGCTACTGGTCTTGCAGGGAACGATCAAACCGTAGACTGTTTGAGACATTACTCCCATGGAGGAAAGTGCGCATGGTGACTGTTGTATTCAATCCTGATGCAATTTCTGTGTTTCATCAACACTCTGATAGTCCACAGATTACAGAACTCCTCCAGATGTGCATCGGAAACTACTACAGGTCTTCCAGGGAACGATCAAAGCGTAGACTGATTGAGACATTACTCCCATGGAGGAAAGTGCGCATGATGACTGTTGTATTCAATCCAGAAGCAGTTTCTGTGTTTCATCAACACTTTGAAGGTCCACAGATCACAGAATGCCTCCAGGTGTGCATCGGAAACTACTACTGGTCTTGCAATGAACGATCAAAGCGTAGACTGTTTGAGACATTACTCCCATGGAGGAAAGTGCGCATGGTGACTGTTGTATTCAATCCCGATGCAATTTCTGTGTTTCATCAACAATCTGATAGTCCACACATTACAGAATGTGAGAAAATGTGCATCGGAAACTACCACTGGTCTTCCAGGGAACGATTAAAGCGTAAACTCTTTGAGACATTACTCCCATGGAGGAAAGTGCGCATGGTGACTGTTGTATTCAATCCCGATGCAATATCTGTGTTACATCAACACTCTGATAGTCCACAGATTACAGAATGCCTCCAGATGTGCATCGGAAACTACTACTGGTCTTCAAGGGAACGATCAAAGCGTAAACTGTTTGAGACATTACTCCCATGGAGAAAAGCCTGCATGGTGCCTGTTGTATACAATCCCGATGCACTTTCTGTGTTTCATCAACACTTTGAAGGTCCACAGATTACAGAATGCCTCCAGATGTGCATCGGAAACTACTACTGGTGTTCCAGGGAACGATCAAAACGTAGACAGTTTGAGACATTACTCCCATGGAGGAAAATGCGAATGATGACTGTTGTATTCAATCCCGAGGCAATTTCTGTGTTTCATCGACACTTTGAAGGTCCACAGATTACAGAATGCCTCCAGATGTGCATCGCAAACTACTACTTGTCTTGCAATGAACGATCAAACCGTAGACTGTTTGAGACATTACTCCCATGGAGGAAAGTGTGCATGGTCACTGTTGTATTCAATCCTGATGCAATTTCTGTGTTTCATCAACACTCTGATAGTCCACACATTATAGAGTGCCCCCAGATGTGCATCGGAAACTACGACTGGTCTTCCAGGGAACGATTAAAGCGTAAACTGTTTGAGACATTACTCACATGGAGAACAGTGCACATGGTGACTGTTGTATTCAATCCCGATGCAATTTCTGGGTGTCATCAACACTCTGATAGTCCACAGATTACAAAATGCCTCCTGATGTGCATTGGAAACTACTACAGGTCTTCCAGGGAACGATCAAAACGTAGACTGTTTGAGACATTACTCCCATTGAGGAAAGTGTGCATGGTGACTGTTGTATTCAATCTCGATGCAATTTCTGTGTTTCATCAACACTTTGAAGGTCCACAGATTACAGAATGCCTCCAGATGTGCATCGGAAACTACTACTGGTCTTCCAGGGAACGATCAAAGCGTAGACTGTTTGAGACATTACTCACATGCAGGAACGTACGCAAGGTGGCTGTTGTATTCAATCACGATGCAATTTCTGTGTTCATCAACACTTTGAAGGTCCACAGATTACAGAATGCCTCCAGATGTGCATCGGAAACTACTACTTGTCTTCCAGGGAACGATCAAAGCGTAGACTGCTTGAGACATTACTCCTATGGAGGAAAGTGCTCATGGTGACTGTTGTATTCAATCCCGATGCAGTTTCTGTATCTCATCAACACTCTGAAGGTCCACAGATTACAGAATGCCTCCCGATGTGCATCGGAAACTATTACATTGACTTCCAGGGAACGATCGAAACGTAGACTGTTTGAGACATTACTCGAATGGAGGAAATTGCGCATGGTGACTGTTGTATTCAATCCCGATGCAATATCTGTGTTTTATCAACACTCTGATAGTCCACAGATTACAGAAGGCCTCCAGATGAGAATCGGAAACTACTACTGGTCTTCCAGGGAACCATCAAAGCGTAAACTGTTTGAGACATTACTCCCATGGAGGAAAGTGCGCATGGTGTCTGTTGTATTCAATCCCGATGCAATTTCTGCGTTTCATCAACACTCTGATAGTCCACAGATTACAGAATGCCTCCATATGTGCATCGGAAACTAATACTGGTCTTCCATGGAAGGATCAAAGCGTAAAATGTTGAGACATTACTCCCATGGAGGAATGTGCGCATGGTGACTGTTGTCTTCAATACCGATGCAGTGTCTGTGTTTGAGCAAAACTCTGATAGTTTACAGATTACAGAATGCCTCCAGATGTGCATTGGAAACTACTACTGGTCTTGCAGGGAACGATAAAACCGTAGACTGTTTGAGACATTACTCCCATGGAGGAAAGTGCGCAAGGTGATTGTTGTATTCTATCCTGATGCAATTTCTGTGTTTCATCAACACTCTGATAGTCCACACATTATAGAATGCCCCCAGATGTTCATCGGAAACTACTACTGGTCTTCCAATGAACGATAAAAGCGTAAACTGTTTGAGACATTACTCCCATGGAGATAAGTGCACATGGTGACTGTTGTATTCAATCCCGATGCAATTTCTGTGTTTCATCAACACTCTGATAGTCCACAGATTACAGAATGCCTCCAGATGTGCATCGGAAACTACTACAGGTCTTCCAGGGAACGATCAAAGCGTAGACTGTTTGAGACATTAGTCACATGGAGGGTAGTGCGCATGGTGACTGTTGTATTCAATCCCGATGCAATTTCTGTGTTTCATCAACACTTTGAAGGTCCACAGATTACAGAATGCCTCAAGATGTGCATCGGACACAACTACTGGTCTTGCAATGAACGATCAAAGCGTAGACTGTTTGAGACATTACTCCCATGGAGGAAAGTGCGCATGGTGACTTTTGTATTCAATCCTGATGCAATTTCTGTGTTTCATCAACACTCTGATAGTCCACACATTACGGAATGTCAGAAGATGTGCATCGGAAACTACTACTGGTCTTCCAGGGAAAGATCAAAGCGTAAACTTTTTTAGACATTACTCCCATGGAGGAAAGTGCGCATGGTGACTGTTGTATTCAATCCCGAGGCAATTTCTGTGTTTCATCAACACTTTGGAAGTCCACACATTACAGAACGCCTCCAGATGTGCATCGGAAACTACTACTGGTCAGGCAGGGAACGATCAAAGCGTAGACTGTTTGAGACATTACTCACATGGAGGGAAGTGCGCATGGTGTCTGTTGTATTCAATCCCGATGCAATTTCTGTGTTTCATCAACACTCTGATAGTCCACAGATTACAGAATGCCTCCAGATGTGCATCGGAAATTACTACAGGTCTTCCAGGGAACGATCAAAGCGTAGACTGTTGAAGACATTACTCACATTGAGGGTAGTGCGCATGGTGACTGTTGTATTCAATCCCGATGCAATTTCTGTGTTTCATCAACACTTTGAAGGTCCACAGATTACAGAATGCCTCAAGATGTGCATCGGACACAACTACTGGTCTTGCAATGAACGATCAAAGCGTAGACTCTTTGAGACATTACTCCCATGGAGGAAAGTGCGCGTGGTGACTGTTGTATTCAATCCCGATGCAATTTCTGTGTTTCATCAACACTTTGAAGGTCCACAGATTACAGAATGCCTCCAGATGTGCATCGGAAACTACTACTGGTCTTCCAGGGAACGATCAAAGCGTAGACTGCTTGAGACATTACTCCTATGGAGGAAAGTGCTCATGGTGACTGTTGTATTCAATCCCGATGCAGTTTCTGTATCTCATCAAGACTCTGAAGGTCCACAGATTACAGAATGCCTCCAGATGTGCATCGGAAACTATTACATTGACTTCCAGGGAATGATCGAAGCGTAGACTGTTGAGACATTACTCGAATGGAGGAAATTGCGCATGGTGACTGTTGTATTCAATCCCGATGCAATATCTGTGTTTCATCAACACTCTGATAGTCCACAGATTACAGGATGCATCCAGATGTGCATCGGAAACTACTACTGGTCTTCCAGGGAACGATCAAAGCGTAGACTGTTTGAGACATTACTCACATGGAGGGTAGTGCGCATTGTGACTGTTGTATTCAATCCCGATACAATTTCTGTGTTTCATCAACACTTTCAAGGTCCACAGATTACAGAATGCCTCAAGATGTGCATCGGACACAACTACTGGTCTTGCAATGAACGATCAAAGCGTAGACTGTTTGAGACATTACTCCCATGGAGGATAGTGCGCATGGTGACGGTTGTATTCAATCCTGATGCAATTTCTGTGTTTCATCAACACTCTGATAGTCCACACATTACGGAATGTCAGAAGATGTGCATCGGAAAGTGCTACTGGTCTTCCAGGGAACGATCAAAGCGTAAACTGTTTGAGACATTACTCCCATGGAGGAAAGTGCACATGGTGACTGTTGTATTCAATCCCGATGCAATTTCTGCGTTTCATCAACACTCTGATAGTCCTCAGATTACAGAATGCCTCCATATGTGCATCGGAAACTAATACTGGTCTTCCATGGAAGGATCAAAGCGTAAAATGTTGAGACATTACTCCCATGGAGGAAAGTGCGCATGGTGACTGTTGTATTCAATCCCGATGCAATTTCTGTGTTTCATCAACACTCTGATAGTCCACAGATTACAGAATACCTCCTGATGTGCATCGGAAACTACCAGAGGTCTTCCAGGGAACGATCAAAGCGTAGACTGTTGAAGACATTATTCACATTGAGGGTAGTGCGCATGGTGACTGTTGTATTCAATCCCGATGCAATTTCTGTGTTTCATCAACACTTTGAAGGTCCACAGATTACAGAATGCCTCAAGATGTGCATCGGACACAACTACTGGTCTTGCAATGAACGATCAAAGCGTAGACTCTTTGAGACATTACTCCCATGGAGGAAAGTGCGCGTGGTGACTGTTGTATTCAATCCTGATGCAATTTCTGTGTTTCATCAACACTCTGATAGTCCACACGTTACGGAATGTCAGAAGATGTGCATCGGAAACTACTACTGGTCTTCCAGGGAACGATCAAAGCGTAAACTGTTTGAGACATTACTCCCATGGAGGAAAGTGCGCATGGTGACTGTTGTATTCAATCCCGAGGCAATTTCTGTGTTTCATCAACACTTTGAAAGTCCACCCATTACAGAACGCCTCCAGATGTGCATCGGAAACTACCACTGGTCAAGCAGGGAACGATCAAAGCGTAGACTGTTGGAGACATTACTCCCATGGAGGGAAGTGCCCATGGTGACTGTTGTATTCAATCCCGATGCAATATCTGTGTTACATCAACACTCTGATAGTCCACAGATTACAGATTGCCTCCAGATGTGCATCGGAAATTACTACAGGTCTTCCAGGGAACGATCAAAGCGTAGACTGTTGAAGACATTACTCACATTGAGGGTAGTGCGCATGGTGACTGTTGTATTCAATCCCGATGCAATTTCTGTGTTTCATCAACACTTTGAAGGTCCACAGATTACAGAATGCCTCAAGATGTGCATCGGACACAACTACTGGTCTTGCAATGAACGATCAAAGCGTAGACTCTTTGAGACATTACTCCCATGGAGGGAAGTGCGCGTGGTGACTGTTGTATTCAATCCCGATGCAATTTCTGTGTTTCATCAACACTTTGAAGGTCCACAGATTACAGAATGCCTCCAGATGTGCATCGGAAACTACTACTGGTCTTCCAGGGAACGATCAAAGCGTAGACTGCTTGAGACATTACTCCTATGGAGGAAAGTGCTCATGGTGACTGTTGTATTCAATCCCGACGCAGTTTCTGTATCTCATCAAGACTCTGAAGGTCCACAGATTACAGAATGCCTCCAGATGTGCATCGGAAACTATTACATTGACTTCCAGGGAATGATCGAAGCGTAGACATTACTCGAATGGAGGAAATTGCGCATGGTGACTGTTGTATTCAATCCCGATGCAATATCTGTGTTTCATCAACACTCTGATAGTCCACAGATTACAGAAGGCCTCCAGATGAGAATCGGAAACTACTACTGGTCTTCCAGGGAACCATCAAAGCGTAGACTGTTTGAGACATAACTCCCATGGAGGAAAGTGCGCATGGTGACTGTTGTATTCAATCCCGATGCAATTTCTGTGTTTCATCAACACTCAGATAGTCCACAGATTACAGGATGCATCCAGATGTGCATCGGAAACTACTACTGGTCTTCCAGGGAACGATCAAAGCGTAGACTGTTTGAGACATTACTCACATGGAGGGTAGTGCGCATTGTGACTGTTGTATTCAATCCCGATACAATTTCTGTGTTTCATCAACACTTTCAAGGTCCACAGATTACAGAATGCCTCAAGATGTGCATCGGACACAACTACTGGTCTTGCAATGAACGATCAAAGCGTAGACTGTTTGAGACATTACTCCCATGGAGGATAGTGCGCATGGTGACGGTTGTATTCATTCCTGATGCAATTTCTGTGTTTCATCAACACTCTGATAGTCCACACATTACGGAATGTCAGAAGATGTGCATCGGAAAGTGCTACTGGTCTTCCAGGGAACGATCAAAGCGTAAACTGTTTGAGACATTACTCCCATGGAGGAAAGTGCACATGGTGACTGTTGTATTCAATCCCGATGCAATTTCTGCGTTTCATCAACACTCTGATAGTCCTCAGATTACAGAATGCCTCCATATGTGCATCGGAAACTAATACTGGTCTTCCATGGAAGGATCAAAGCGTAAAATGTTGAGACATTACTCCCATGGAGGAAAGTGCGCATGGTGACTGTTGTATTCAATCCCGATGCAATTTCTGTTTTTCATCAACACTCTGATAGTCCACAGATTACAGAATACCTCCTGATGTGCATCGGAAACTACCAGAGGTCTTCCAGGGAACGATCAAAGCGTAGACTGTTGAAGACATTATTCACATTGAGGGTAGTGCGCATGGTGACTGTTGTATTCAATCCCGATGCAATTTCTGTGTTTCATCAACACTTTGAAGGTCCACAGATTACAGAATGCCTCAAGATGTGCATCGGACACAACTACTGGTCTTGCAATGAACGATCAAAGCGTAGACTCTTTGAGACATTACTCCCATGGAGGAAAGTGCGCGTGGTGACTGTTGTATTCAATCCTGATGCAATTTCTGTGTTTCATCAACACTCTGATAGTCCACACGTTACGGAATGTCAGAAGATGTGCATCGGAAACTACTACTGGTCTTCCAGGGAACGATCAAAGCGTAAACTGTTTGAGACATTACTCCCATGGAGGAAAGTGCGCATGGTGACTGTTGTATTCAATCCCGAGGCAATTTCTGTGTTTCATCAACACTTTGAAAGTCCACACATTACAGAACGCCTCCAGATGTGCATCGGAAACTACCACTGGTCAAGCAGGGAACGATCAAAGCGTAGACTGTTGGAGACATTACTCCCATGGAGGGAAGTGCCCATGGTGACTGTTGTATTCAATCCCGATGCAATATCTGTGTTACATCAACACTCTGATAGTCCACAGATTACAGATTGCCTCCAGATGTGCATCTGAAATTACTACAGGTCTTCCAGGGAACGATCAAAGCGTAGACTGTTGAAGACATTACTCACATTGAGGGTAGTGCGCATGGTGACTGTTGTATTCAATCCCGATGCAATTTCTGTGTTTCATCAACACTTTGAAGGTCCACAGATTACAGAATGCCTCAAGATGTGCATCGGACACAACTACTGGTCTTGCAATGAACGATCAAAGCGTAGACTCTTTGAGACATTACTCCCATGGAGGAAAGTGCGCGTGGTGACTGTTGTATTCAATCCCGATGCAATTTCTGTGTTTCATCAACACTTTGAAGGTCCACAGATTACAGAATGCCTCCAGATGTGCATCGGAAACTACTACTGGTCTTCCAGGGAACGATCAAAGCGTAGACTGCTTGAGACATTACTCCTATGGAGGAAAGTGCTCATGGTGACTGTTGTATTCAATCCCGACGCAGTTTCTGTATCTCATCAAGAATCTGAAGGTCCACAGATTACAGAATGCCTCCAGATGTGCATCGGAAACTATTACATTGACTTCCAGGGAATGATCGAAGCGTAGACATTACTCGAATGGAGGAAATTGCGCATGGTGACTGTTGTATTCAATCCCGATGCAATATCTGTGTTTCATCAACACTCTGATAGTCCACAGATTACAGAAGGCCTCCAGATGAGAATCGGAAACTACTACTGGTCTTCCAGGGAACCATCAAAGCGTAGACTGTTTGAGACATAACTCCCATGGAGGAAAGTGCGCATGGTGACTGTTGTATTCAATCCCGGTGCAATTTCTGTGTTTCATCAACACTCAGATAGTCCACAGATTACAGGATGCATCCAGATGTGCATCGGAAACTACTACTGGTCTTCCAGGGAACGATCAAAGCGTAGACTGTTTGAGACATTACTCACATGGAGGGTAGTGCGCATTGTGACTGTTGTATTCAATCCCGATACAATTTCTGTGTTTCATCAACACTTTCAAGGTCCACAGATTACAGAATGCCTCAAGATGTGCAT
Organism: Schistocerca gregaria; assembly: GCF_023897955.1. Taxonomy (NCBI): domain Eukaryota; kingdom Metazoa; phylum Arthropoda; class Insecta; order Orthoptera; family Acrididae; genus Schistocerca; species Schistocerca gregaria. The sequence goes on along the minus strand of NC_064929.1, from coordinate 14,280,405 downwards.
CGGACACAACTACTGGTCTTGCAATGAACGATCAAAGCGTAGACTGTTTGAGACATTACTCCCATGGAGGATAGTGCGCATGGTGACGGTTGTATTCGTTCCTGATGCAATTTCTGTGTTTCATCAACACTCTGATAGTCCACACATTACGGAATGTCAGAAGATGTGCATCGGAAAGTGCTACTGGTCTTCCAGGGAACGATCAAAGCGTAAACTGTTTGAGACATTACTCCCATGGAGGAAAGTGCACATGGTGACTGTTGTATTCAATCCCGATGCAATTTCTGCGTTTCATCAACACTCTGATAGTCCTCAGATTACAGAATGCCTCCATATGTGCATCGGAAACTAATACTGGTCTTCCATGGAAGGATCAAAGCGTAAAATGTTGAGACATTACTCCCATGGAGGAAAGTGCGCATGGTGACTGTTGTATTCAATCCCGAGGCAATTTCTGTGTTTCATCAACACTTTGAAAGTCCACACATTACAGAACGCCTCCAGATGTGCATCGGAAACTACTACTGGTCAAGCAGGGAACGATCAAAGCGTAGACTGTTGGAGACATTACTCCCATGGAGGGAAGTGCCCATGGTGACTGTTGTATTCAATCCCGATGCAATATCTGTGTTACATCAACACTCTGATAGTCCACAGATTACAGAATGCCTCCAGATGTGCATCGGAAACTACTACTGGTCTTCCAAGGAACGATCAAAGCGTAGACAGTTTGAGACATTACTCCCATGGAGGAATGTGCGCATGGTATCTGTTGTATTCAATCACGATGCAATTTCTGTGTTTCATCAACATTCCTGCATGTGAGTAATTTCTCAAACTGTCTACGCTTTGATCGTTCCTTGGAAGACCAGTAGTAGTTTCCGATGCACATCTGAAGGCATTCTGTAATCTGTGGACTACAGAGTGTTGATGAAACACAGAAATTGCATCGGGATTGAATACAACAGTCAAAATGCGCACTTTCCTCCATGGGAGTAATGTCTCAACATTTTACGCTTTGATCCTTCCCCGGAAGACCAGTATTAGTTTCCGATGCACATATGGGGGCATTCTGTAATGTGTGGACTATCAGAGTGTTGATGAAACACAGAAATTGCATCGGGATTGAATACAACAGACACCATGCGCACTTCCCTCCATGTGAGTAATGTCTCAAACAGTCTACGCTTTGATCGTTCCCTGCTTGACCAGTAGTAGTTTCCGATGCACATCTGGAGGCGTTCTGTAATGTGTGGACTTTCAAAGTGATGATGAAACACAGAAATTGCCTCGGGATTGAATACAACAGTCACCATGCGCACTTTCCTCCATGGGAGTAATGTCTCAAAAAGTTTACGCTTTGATCTTTTCCTGGAAGACCAGTAGTAGTTTCCGATGCACATCTTCTGACATTCCGTAATGTGTGGACTATCAGAGTGTTGATGAAACACAGAAATTGCATCAGGATTGAATACAACAGTCACCATGCGCACTTTCCTCCATGGGAGTAATGTCTCAAACAGTCTACGCTTTGATCGTTCATTGCAAGACCAGTAGTTGTGTCCGATGCACATCTTGAGGCATTCTGTAATCTGTGGACCTTCAAAGTGTTGATGAAACACAGAAATTGCATCGGGATTGAATACAACAGTCACCATGCGCACTACCCTCCATGTGCCTAATGTCTCAAACAGTCTACGCTTTGATCGTTCCCTGGAAGACCTGTAGTAGTTTCCGATGCACATCTGGAGGCATTCTGTAATCTGTGGACTATCAGAGTGTTGATGAAACACAGAAATTGCATCGGGATTGAATACAACAGTCACCATGTGCACTTATCTCCATGGGAGTAATGTCTCAAACAGTTTACGCTTTTATCGTTCATTGGAAGACCAGTAGTAGTTTCCGATGCACATCTGGGGGCATTCTATAATGTGTGGACTATCAGAGTGTTGATGAAACACAGAAAGTGCATCAGGATAGAATACAACAATCACCTTGCGCACTTTCCTCCATGGGAGTAATGTCTCAAACAGTCTACGGTTTGATCGTTCCCTGCAAGACCAGTAGTAGTTTCCAATGCACATCTGGAGGCATTCTGTAATCTGTAAACTATCAGAGTTTTGCTCAAACACAGAAACTGCATCGGTATTGAAGACAACAGTCACCATGTGCACTTATCTCCATGGGAGTAATGTCTCAACATTTTACGCTTTGATCCTTCCATGGAAGACCAGTATTAGTTTCCGATGCACATCTGGAGGCATTCTGTAATCTGTGGACATTCAGAGTGTTGATGAGATACAGAAACTGCATCGGGATTGAATACAACAGTCACCATGAGCACTTTCCTCCATAGGAGTAAAGTCTCAAGCAGTCTACGCTTTGATCGTTCACTGGAAGACCAGTAGTAGTCTCCGATGCACATCTGGAGGCATTCTGTAATCTGTGGACCTTCAAAGTGTTGATGAAACACAGAAATTGCATCGGGATTGAATACAACAGTCACCACGCGCACTTTCCTCCATGGGAGTAATGTCTCAAAGAGTCTACGCTTTGATCGTTCATTGCAAGACCAGTAGTTGTGTCCGATGCACATCTTGCGGCATTCTGTAATCTGTGGACCTTCAAAGTGTTGATGAAACACAGAAATTGCATCGGGATTGAATACAACAGTCACCATGCGCACTACCCTCAATGTGAGTAATGTCTTCAACAGTCTACGCTTTGATGGTTCCCTGGAAGACCTGTAGTAGTTTCCGATGCACATCTGGAGGCATTCTGTAATCTGTGGACTATCAGAGTGTTGATGAAACACAGAAATTGCATCGGGATTGAATACAACAGTCACCATGCGCACTTTCCTCCATGGGAGTATTGTCTCAACATTTTACGCTTTGATCCTTCCCCGGAAGACCAGTATTAGTTTCCGATGCACATATGGGGGCATTCTGTAATGTGTGGACTATCAGAGTGTTGATGAAACACAGAAATTGCATCGGGATTGAATACAACAGACACCATGCGCACTTCCCTCCATGTGAGTAATGTCTCAAACAGTCTACGCTTTGATCGTTCCCTGCTTGACCAGTAGTAGTTTCCGTTGCACATCTGGAGGCGTTCTGTAATGTGTGGACTTTCAAAGTGTTGATGAAACACAGAAATTGCCTCGGGATTGAATACAACAGTCACCATGCGCACTTTCCTCCATGGGAGTAATGTCTCAAAAAGTTTACGCTTTGATCTTTCCCTGGAAGACCAGTAGTAGTTTCCGATGCACATCTTCTGACATTCCGTAATGTGTGGACTATCAGAGTGTTGATGAAACACAGAAATTGCATCAGGATTGAATACAACAGTCACCATGCGCACTTTCCTCCATGGGAGTAATGTCTCAAACAGTCTACGCTTTGATCGTTCATTGCAAGACCAGTAGTTGTGTCCGATGCACATCTTGAGGCATTCTGTAATCTGTGGACCTTCAAAGTGTTGATGAAACACAGAAATTGCATCGGGATTGAATACAACAGTCACCATGCGCACTACCCTCCATGTGACTGATGTCTCAAACAGTCTACGATTTGATCGTTCCCTGGAAGACCTGTAGTAGTTTCCGATGCACATCTGGAGGCATTCTGTAATCTGTGGACTATCAGAGTGTTGATGAAACACAGAAATTGCATCGGGATTGAATACAACAGTCACCATGTGCACTTATCTCCATGGGAGTAATGTCTCAAACAGTTTACGCTTTTATCGTTCATTGGAAGACCAGTAGTAGTTTCCGATAAACATCTGGGGGCATTCTATAATGTGTGGACTATCAGAGTGTTGATGAAACACAGAAATTGCATCAGGATAGAATACAACAATCACCTTGCGCACTTTCCTCCATGGGAGTAATGTCTCAAACAGTCTACGGTTTGATCGTTCCCTGCAAGACCAGTAGTAGTTTCCAATGCATATCTGGAGGCATTCTGTAATCTGTAAACTATCAGAGTTTTGCTCAAACACAGAAACTGCATCGGTATTGAAGACAACAGTCACCATGCGCACTTTCCTCCATGGGAGTAATGTCTCAACATTTTACGCTTTGATCCTTCCATGGAAGACCAGTATTAGTTTCCGATGCACATATGGAGGCATTCTGTAATCTGTGGACTATCAGAGTGTTGATGAAACGCAGAAATTGCATCGGGATTGAATACAACAGACACCATGCGCACTTTCCTCCATGGGAGTAATGTCTCAAACTGTCTACGCTTTGATCGTTCCTTGGAAGACCAGTAGTAGTTTCCGATGCACATCTGGAGGCATTCTGTAATCTGTGGACTATCAGAGTGTTAATGAAACACAGAAATTGCATCGGGATTGAATACAACAGTCACCATGTGCACTTTCCTCCATGGGAGTAATGTCTCAAACAGTTTACGCTTTGATCGTTCCCTGGAAGACCAGTAGTACTTTCCGATGCACATCTTCTGACATTCCGTAATGTGTGGACTATCAGAGTGTTGATGAAACACAGAAATTGCATCAGGATTGAATACAACCGTCACCATGCGCACTATCCTCCATGGGAGTAATGTCTCAAACAGTCAACGCTTTGATCGTTCATTGCAAGACCAGTAGTTGTGTCCGATGCACATCTTGAGGCATTCTGTAATCTGTGGACCTTGAAAGTGTTGATGAAACACAGAAATTGTATCGGGATTGAATACAACAGTCACAATGCGCACTACCCTCCATGTGAGTAATGTCTCAAACAGTCTACGCTTAGATCGTTCCCTGGAAGACCAGTAGTAGTTTCCGATGCACAACTGGATGCATCCTGTAATCTGTGGACAATCTGAGTGTTGATGAAACACAGACATTGCATCGGGATTGAATACAACAGTCACCATGCGCACTTTCCTCCAAGGGAGTTATGTCTCAAACAGTCTACGCTTTGATGGTTCCCTGGAAGACCAGTAGTAGTTTCCGATTCTCATCTGGAGGCCTTCTGTAATCTGTGGACTATCAGAGTGTTGATGAAACACAGATATTGCATCGGGATTGAATACAACAGTCATCATGCGCAATTTCCTCCATTCGAGTAATGTCTCAAACAGTCTATTCTTCGATCGTTCCCTGGAAGTCAATGTAATAGTTTCCGATGCACATCTGGAGGCATTCTGTATTCTGTGGACTTTCAGAGTGTTGATGAGATACAGAAACTGCATCGGGATTGAATACAACAGTCACCATGAGCACTTTCCTCCATAGGAGTAATGTCTCAAGCAGTCTACGCTTTGATCGTTCCCTGGAAGACCAGTAGTAGTTTCCGATGCACATCTGGAGGCATTCTGTAATCTGTGGACCTTCAAAGTGTTGATGAAACACAGAAATTGCATCGGGATTGAATACAACAGCCACCTTGCGCACGTTCCTGCATGTGAGTAATGTCTCAAACAGTCTACGCTTTGATCGTTCCCTGGAAGACCAGTAGTAGTTTCCGATGCACATCTGGAGGCGTTCTGTAATCTGTGGACCTTCAAAGTGTTGATGAAACACAGAAATTGCATCGAGATTGAATACAACAGTCACCATGCACACTTTCTTCAATGGGAGTAATGTCTCAAACAGTCTACGTTTTGATCGTTCCCTGGAAGACCTGTAGTAGTTTCCGATGCACATCAGGAGGCATTTTGTAATCTGTGGACTATCAGAGTGTTGATGACACCCAGAAATTGCATCGGGATTGAATACAACAGTCACCATGTGCACTGTTCTCCATGTGAGTAATGTCTCAAACAGTCTACGGTTTGATCGTTCATTGCAAGTCAAGTAGTAGTTTGCGATGCACATCTGGAGGCGTTCTGTAATCTGTGGACCTTCAAAGTGTCGGTGAAACACAGAAATTGCCTCGGGATTGAATACAACAGTCATCATTCGCATTTTCCTCCATGGGAGTAATGTCTCAAACTGTCTACGTTTTGATCGTTCCCTGGAACACCAGTAGTAGTTTCCGATGCACATCTGGAGGCATTCTGTAATCTGTGGACCTTCAAAGTGTTGATGAAACACAGAAAACGCATCGGGATTGTATACAACAGGCACCATGCAGGCTTTTCTCCATGGGAGTAATGTCTCAAACAGTTTACGCTTTGATCGTTCCCTTGAAGACAAGTAGTAGTTTCCGATGCACATCTGGAGGCACTCTGTAATCTGTGGATCTGCAAAGTGTTGATGAAACACAGAAATTGCATCGGTATGGAATACAACAGTCACCATGCGAACTTTCCTCGATAGGAGTAATGTCTCAAACAGTCTACGCTTTGATCGTTCCCTTGAAGACCAGTAGTAGTTTCCGATGCACATCTGGAGGCACTCTGCAATCTGTGGATCTGCAAAGTGTTGATGAAACACAGAAATTGAATCGGTATGGAATACAACAGTCACCATGCGAACTTTCCTCCATGGGAGTAATGTCTCAAAGAGTTTACGCTTTGATCGTTCCCTGGAAGACCAGTGGTAGTTTCCGATGCACATTTTCTGACATTCTGTAATGTGTGGACTATCAGATTGTTGATGAAACACACAAATTGCATCGGGATTGAATACAACAGTCACCATGCGCACTTTCCTCCATGGGAGTAATGTCTCAAACAGTCTACGCTTTGATCGTTCATTGCAAGACCAGTAGTAGTTGCCCATGCACATCTGGAGGCATTCTGTAATCTGTGGACCTTCAAAGTGTTGATGAAACACAGAAACTGCTTCTGGATTGAATACAACAGTCACAATGCGCACTTTCCTCCATGGGAGTAATGTCTCAATCAGTCTACGCTTTGATCGTTCCCTGGAAGACCTGTAGTAGTTTCCGATGCACATCTGGAGGCATTCTGTAATCTGTGGACTATCAGAGTGTTGATGAAACACAGAAATTGCATCAGGATTGAATACAACAGTCACCATGCGCACTTTCCTCCATGGGAGTAATGTCTCAAACAGTCTACGGTTTGATCGTTCCCTGCAAGACCAGTAGCAGTTTCCGATGCACATCTGGAGGCAGTCTGTAATCTGTAAACTATCAGAGTTTTGCTCAAACACAGAAATTGTATCGGGATTGAATACAACAGTCACCATGCGCACTTTCCTCCATGGAAGTAATGTCGCAAACAGTCTACGCTTTGATCGTTCCCTGGAAGACCAGTAGTAGTTTCCGATGCACATCTGGAGGCATTCTGTAATCTGTGGACTATCAGAGTGTTGATGAAACACAGAAATTGCATCGGGATTGAATACAACAATCACCATGCGCACTTTCCTCCATGGGAGTAATGTCTCAAACAGTGTACGCTTTGATGGTTCCCTGGAAGACCAGTAGTAGTTTCCGATTCTCATCTGGAGGCATTTTGTAATCTGTGGACTATCAGAGTGTTGATGAAACCCAGAAATTGCATCGAGATTGAATACAACAGTCACTATGCGCACTTTCCTCCATGAGACTAATGTCTCAATCAGTTTACGCTTTGATCGTTGCCTGGAAGACCAGTATTAGCTTCCGATGCACATCTGGAGGCATTCTGTAATCTGTGTACCTTCAAAGTGTTTATGAAACACAGAAATTGCAGCGGGATGGAATACAACAGTCATCATTCGCATTTTCCTCCATGGGAGTAATGTCACCAAAAGTCTACGCTTTGATCGTTCCCTGGAAGACCAGTAGTAGTTTCCGATGCACATCTGGAGGCATTCTGTGATCTGTGGACCTTGAAAGTGTTGATGAAACACAGAAATTGTATCGGGATTGAATACAACAGTCACAATGCGCACTACCCTCCATGTGAGTAATGTCTCAAACAGTCTACGCTTTGATCGTTCCCTGGAAGACCAGTAGTAGTTTCCGATGCACAACTGGATGCATCCTGTAATCTGTGGACAATCTGAGTGTTGATGAAACACAGAAATTGCATCGGGATTGAATACAACAGCCACCTTGCGCACGTTCCTGCATGTGAGTAATGTCTCAAACAGTCTACGCTTTGATCGTTCCCTGGAAGACCAGTAATAGTTTCCGATGCACATCTGGAGGCATTGTGTAATCTGTGGACCTTCAAAGTGTTGATGAAACACAGAAATTGCATCGAGATTGAATACAACAGTCACCATGCACACTTTCCTCAATGGGAGTAATGTCTCAAACAGTCTACGTTTTGATCGTTCCCTGGAAGACCTGTAGTAGTTTCCGATGCACATCAGGAGGCATTTTGTAATCTGTGGACTATCAGAGTATTGATGACACCCAGAAATTGCATCGGGATTGAATACAACAGTCACCATGTGCACTGTTCTCCATGTGAGTAATGTCTCAAACAGTTTACGCTTTGATCGTTCCCTGGAAGACCAGTCGTAGTTTCCGATGCACATCTGGGGGCACTCTATAATGTGTGGACTATCAGAGTGTTGATGAAACACAAAAATTGCATCAGGATTGAGTACAACAGTGACCATGCACACTTTCCTCCATGGGAGTAATGTCTCAAACAGTCTACGGTTTGATCGTTCATTGCAAGACAAGTAGTAGTTTGCGATGCACATCTGGAGGCATTGTGTAATCTGTGGACCTTCAAAGTGTCGATGAAACACAGAAATTGCCTCGGGATTGAATACAACAGTCATCATTCGCATTTTCCTCCATGGGAGTAATGTCTCAAACTGTCTACGTTTTGATCGTTCCCTGGAACACCAGTAGTAGTTTCCGATGCACGTCTGGAGGCATTCTGTAATCTGTGGACCTTCAAAGTGTTGATGAAACACAGAAAGTGCATCGGGATTGTATACAACAGGCACCAAGCAGGCTTTTCTCCATGGGAGTAATGTCTCAAACAGTTTACGCTTTGATCGTTCCCTTGAAGACCAGTAGTAGTTTCCGATGCACATCTGGAGGCACTCTGTAATCTGTGGATCTGCAAAGTGTTGATGAAACACAGAAATTGCATCGGTATGGAATACAACAGTCACCATGCGAACTTTCCTCGATAGGAGTAATGTCTCAAACAGTCTACGCTTTGATCGTTCCCTTGAAGACCAGTAGTAGTTTCCGATGCACATCTGGAGGCACTCTGTAATCTGTGGATCAGCAAAGTGTTGATGAAACACAGAAATTGCATCGGTATGGAATACAACAGTCACCATGCGAACTTTCCTCCATGGGAGTAATGTCTCAAAGAGTTTACGCTTTGATCGTTCCCTGGAAGACCAGTGGTAGTTTCCGATGCACATTTTCTGACATTCTGTAATGTGTGGACTATCAGATTGTTGATGAAACACAGAAATTGCATCGGGATTGAATACAACAGTCACCATGCGCACTTTCCTCCATGGGAGTAATGTCTCAAACAGTCTACGCTTTGATCGTTCATTGCAAGACCAGTAGTAGTTTCCGATGCACATCTGGAGGCATTCTGTAATCTCTGGACCTTCAAAGTGTTGATGAAACACAGAAACTGCTTCTGGATTGAATACAACTGTCACCATGCGCACTTTCCCCCATGGGAGTAATGTCTCAATCAGTCTACGCTTTGATCGTTCCCTGGAAGACCTGTAGTAGTTTCCGATGCACAGCTGGAGGCATTCTGTAATCTGTGGACTATCAGAGTGTTGATGAAACACAGAAATTGCATCAGGATTGAATACAACAGTCACCATGCGCACTTTCCTCCATGGGAGTTATGTCTCAAACAGTCTACGGTTTGATCGTTCCCTGCAAGACCAGTAGCAGTTTCCGATGCACATCTGGAAGCCGTCTGTAATCTGTAAACTATCAGAGTTTTGCTCAAACACAGAAATTGCATCGGGATTGAATACAACAGTCACCATGCGCACTTTCCTCCATGGAAGTAATGTCGCAAACAGTCTACGCTTTGATCGTTCCCTGGAAGACCAGTAGTAGTTTCCGATGCACATCTGGAGGCATTCTGTAATCTGTGGACTATCAGAGTGTTGATGAAACACAGAAATTGCATCGGGATTGAATACAACAATCAACATGCGCACTTTCCTCCATGGGAGTAATGTCTCAAACAGTGTACGCTTTGATGGTTCCCTGGAAGACCAGTAGTAGTTTCCGATTCTCATCTGGAGGCATTTTGTAATCTGTGGACTATCAGAGTGTTGATGAAACCCAGAAATTGCATCGGGATTGAATACAACAGTCACTATGCGCACTTTCCTCCATGAGAGTAATGTCTCAATCAGTTTACGCTTTGATCGTTGCCTGGAAGACCAGTATTAGCTTCCGATGCACATCTGGAGGCATTCTGTAATCTGTGTACCTTCAATGTGTTTATGAAACACAGAAATTGCATCGGGATGGAATACAACAGTCATCATTCGCATTTTCCTCCATGGGAGTAATGTCACCAAAAGTCTACGCTTTGATCGTTCCCTGGAAGACCAGTAGTAGTTTCCGATGCACATCTGGAGGCATTCTGTGATCTGTGGATCTTCAAAGTGTTGATGAAACACAGAAATTGCATCGGTATGGAATACAACAGTCACCATGCGCACTTTCCTCCATGGGAGTAAAGTCTCAAACTGTCTACGCGTTGATCGTTCCCTGGAAGGCCAGTATTAGTTTCCGATGCACATCTGGAGGCATTTTGTAAGCTGTGGACTATCAGAGTGTTGATGAAACACAAAATTGCATCGGGATTGAATACAACAGTCACTATGCGCACTTTCCTCCGTGAGAGTAATGTCTCAAACAGTCTACGCTTTGATCGTACCCTGGAAGACCAGTAGTAGTTTCCGATGCACATCTGGAGGCATCCTGTAATCTGTGGACTATCTGAGTGTTGATGAAACACAGAAATTGCATCGGGATTGAATACAACAGTCACCATGCGCACTTTCCTCCATGGGAGTAATGTCTCAAACAGTCTACGCTTTGATGGTTCCCTGGAAGACCAATAGTAGTTTCCGATTCTCATCTGGAGGCATTTTGTAATCTGTGGACGATCAGGGTGCTGATGAAACCCAGAAATTGCATCGGGATTGAATACAACATTCACCATGCCCACTTTCCTCCATGGGAGTAATGTCTCAAACAGTTTACGCTTTGATCGTTGCCTGGAAGACCAGTAGTAGTTTCTGATGCACATCTGAAGGCATTCTGTAAGCTGTGGACCTTCAAAGTGTTGATAAAACACAGAAGTTGCATCGGGATTGAATATAACAGTCACTATGCGCACTTTCCTCCATGAGAATAATGTATCAGACAGTCCACGCTTTGATCGTTCCCTGGAAGACCAGTAGTAGTTTCCGATGCACATCTGGAGCCATCCTGTAATCTGTGGACTATCTGAGAGTTGATGAAACACAGAAATTGCATCGGGATTGAATACAACAGTCACCATGCGCACTTTCCTCCATGGGAGTAATGTCTCAAACAGTCTACGCTTTGATGGTTCCCTGGAAGACCAGTAGTAGTTTCCGATTCTCATCTGGAGGCATTTTGTAATCTGTGGACTATCAGAGTGTTGATGAAACCCAGAAATTGCATCGGGATTGAATACAACGGTCACTATGCGCACTTTACTCCATGAGAGTAATGTCTCAAACAATCTACGCTTTGATCGTTCCCTGGTAGACAATGTAATAGTTTCCGATGCACATCTGGAGGCATTCTGTAATCTGTGGACTTTCAGAGTGTTGATGAAACACAGAAACTGCATCGGGATTGAATACAACAGTCACCATGAGCACTTTCCTCCATGGGAGTAATGTCTCAAATTGTCTACGTTTTGATCGTTCCCTGGAAGACCAGTAGTAGTTTCCGATGCACATCTGGAGGCATTCTGTAATCTGTGGACCTTCAAAGTGTTGATGAAACACAGAAATTGCATCGGGATTGAATACAACAGGCACCTTGCGCACTTTCCTGCATGTGAGTAATGTCTCAAACAGTCTACGCTTTGATCGTTCAATGGAAGACCAGTAGTAGTTTCCGATGCACATCTGGGGGCATTCTATAATGTGTGGACTATCAGGGTGTTGATGAAACACAGAAATTGCATCAGGATTGAATACAACAGTGACCATGCGCACTTTCCTCCATGGGGGTAATGTCTCAAACTGTCTACGTTTTGATCGTTCCCTGGAAGACCAGTAGTAGTTTCCGATGCACATCTGGAGGCATGCTGTAATCTGTAGACCTTCAAAGTGTTGATGAAACACAGAAATTGCATCGGGATTGAATACAACAGGCACCTTGCGCACTTTCCTGCATGTGAGTAATGTCACAAACAGTCTATGGCTTGATCGTTCCCTGGAAGACCAGTAGTAGTTTCCAAAGCACATCTGGAGGCATTCTGTAATCTGTGGACCTTCAAAGTGTTGATGAAACACAGAAATTGCATCGAGATTGAATATAACAGTCACCATGCGCACTTTCCTCCATGGGAGTAATGTCTCAAACAGTCTACGCTTTGATCGTTCCCTGGAAGACCTGTAGTAGTTTCCGATGCACATCAGAAGGCATTTTGTAATCTGTGGACTATCAGAGTGTTGATGAAACCCAGAAATTGCATCGGGATTGAATACAACAGTCACCATGTGCACTTTTCTCCAAGGGAGTAATGTCTCAAACAGTCTACGCTTTGATCGTTCCCTGGAAGTCAATGTAATAGTCTCCGATGCACATCTGGAGGCATTCTGTAATCTGTGGTCTATCAGAGTGTTGATGAAACACAGAAACTGCATCGGGATTGAATACAACAATCACCATGAGCACTTTCCTCCATAGGAGTAATGTCTCAAACAGTCTACGCTTTGATCGTTCCCTGGAAGACCAGTAGTAGTTTTCGATGCACATCTGGAGGCATTCTGTAATCTGTGGATCTTCAAAGTGTTGATGAAACAAAGAAATTGCATCGGTATGGAATACAACAGTCATCATGCGCACTTTCCTCCATGGGAGTAATGTCTCAAACTGTCTACGTTTTGATCGTTCCCTGGAAGACCAGTAGTAGTTTCCGATGCACATCTGGAGGCATTCTGTAACCTGTCGACCTTCAAAGTGTTGATGAAACACAGAAATTGCATCGGGATTGAATACAACAGCCACCTTGCGCACTTTCCTCCATGTGAATAATGTCTCAAACAGTCTACGCTTCGATCGTTCCCTGGAAGACCAGTAGTAGTTTCCGATGCACATCTGGAGGCATTCTATAATGTGTGGACTATCAGGGTGTTGATGAAACACAGAAATTGCATCAGGATTGAATACAACAGTGACCATGCGCACTTTCCTCCATGGGGGTAATGTCTCAAACTGTCTACGTTTTGATCGTTCCCTGGAAGACCTGTAGTAGTTTCCGATGCACATCTGGGAGCATTTTGTAATATGTGGACTATCAGATTGTTGATGAAACACAGAAATTGCATCGGGATTGAATACAACAGTCACCATGTGCTCTTTTCACCATGGGAGTAATGTCTCAAACAGTTTACGCTTTGATCGTTCCCTGGAAGTCCAGTAGTAGTTTCCGATGCACATCTGGGAGCATTCTACAATGTGTGGACTATCAGAGTGATGATGGAACACAGAAATTGCATCAGGATTGAATACAACAGTCACCATGCGCACTTTCCTCCATGGGAGTAATGTCTCAAACATTCTACGCTTTGATAGTTCCCTGGAAGTCAATGTAATAGTTTCCGATGCACATCTGGAGGCATTCTGTAATCTGTGGACTATCAGAGTCTTGATGAAACACAGAAATTGCATCGGGATTGAATACAACAGTCACCATGCGCACTTTCCTCGATTGGTGTAATGTATCAAACAGTTTACGCTTTGATCGTTCCCTGGAAGACCAGTAGTAGTTTCCGATGCACATCTGGAGGCATTCTGTAATCTGTGGACTATCAGAGTGTTTATGAAACACAGAAACTGCATCGGGATTGAATACAACAGTCAGCATGAGCACATTCCTCCAGAGGAGTAATGTCTCAAAGCGTCTACGCTTTGATCGTTCCCTGGAAGACCTGTAGTAATTTCCGATGCACACCTGGAGGCATTTTGTAATCTGTGGACTATCAGAGTGTTGATGAAACACAGAAATTGCATCGGGATTGAATACAACAGTCACCATGCGCAATTTCCTCGATTGGTGTAATGTATCAAACAGTTTACGCTTTGATCGTTCCCTGGAAGACCAGTAGTAGTTTCCGATGCACATCTGGGGGCATTCTGTAATCTGTGGACTATCAGAGTGTTGATGAAACACAGATATTGGATTGGGATTGAATACAACAGTCACCATGCCCACTTTCCTCCATGGTTGTAATGTCTCAAACAGTTTACGCTTTGATCGTTCCCTGGAAGACCAGTAGTAGTTTCCGACGCACATCTGGAGGCATTCTGTAATCTGTGTACCTTCAAAGTGTTGATGAAACACAGAAATTGCATCGGGATTGAATACAACAGTCACCATGCGCACTTTCCTCCATGGGAGTAAGGTCTCAAACAATCTACGGTTAGATCGATCCCTGCAAGACCAGTAGTAGTTTCCGATGCACATCTGGAGGCATTCTGTAATCTGTGGACAAACAGAGTGTTGATTAAACACAGAAATATCATCGGGATTGAATACAACAGTCATCAATCGCTTTTTCCTCCATGGGAGTAATGTCTCAAACTGTCTACGTTTTGATCGTTCCCTGGAACACCAGTAGTAGTTTCAGATGCACATCTGGATGCATTCTGTAATCTGTGAACCTTCAAAGTGTTGATGAAACACAAAAAGTGCATCGGGATTGTATACAACAGGCACCATGCAGGATTTTCTCCATGGGAGTAATGTCTCATACAGTTTACGTTTTGATCGTTCCCTTGAAGACTCGTAGTAGTTTCCGATGCACATCTGGAGGCATTCTGTAATCTGTGGACTATCAGAGTGTTGATGAAACACAGAAATTGCATCGGGATTGAATACAACAGTCACCATGCGCAATTTCCTCCATGCGAGTAATGTCTGAAACAGTCTACGCTTTGATCGTTCCCTAGAAGTCAGTGTAATAGTTTCCGATGCACATCTGGAGGCATTCTGTAATGTGTGGACTATCAGAGTGTTGATGAAACACAGAAACTGCATCGAGATTGAATACAACAGTCACCATGAGCACTTTCCTCCATAGGAGTAATGTCTCAAACAGTCTACGCTTTGATCGTTCCCTGGAAGACCAGTAGTAGTTTCCGATGCACATCTGGAGGCATTCTGTAATCTGTAGATCTTCAAAGTGTTGATGAAACACAGAAATTGCATCGGTATGGAATACAACAGTCACCATGAGCACTTTCCTCCAAAGGAGTAATGTCTCAAACTGTCTACGTTTTGATCGTTCCCTGGAAGACCAGTAGTAGTTTCCGATGCAAATCTGGAGGCATTCTGTAACCTGTCGACCTTCAAAGTGTTGATGAAACACAGATATTGCATCGGGATTGAATACAACAGCCACCTTGCGCACTTTCCTCCATGTGAGTAATGTCTCAAACAGTCTACGCTTTGATCGTTCCCTGGAAGACCAGTAGTAGTTTCCGATGCACATCTGGAGGCATTGTGTAAACTGTGGACCTTCAAAGTGTTGATGAAACACAGAAATTATATAGCGATTGAATACAACAGTCACCATGCGCACTTTCCTCCATGGGAGTAATGTCTCAAACAGTATACGCTTTTATCGTTCCCTGGAAGACCTGTAGTAGTTTCCGATGCACATCTGGGGGCATTCTATAATGTGTGGACTATCAGGGTGTTGATGAAACACAGAAATTGCATCAGGATTGAATACAACAGTGACCATGCGCACTTTCCTCCATGGGGGTAATGTCTCAAACTGTCTACGTTTTGATCGTTCCCTGGAAGACCAGTAGTAGTTTCCGATGCACATCTGGAGGCATGCTGTAATCTGTAGACCTTCAAAGTGTTGATGAAACACAGAAATTGCATCGGGATTGAATACAACAGGCACCTTGCGCACTTTCCTGCATGTGAGTAATGTCACAAACAGTCTATGGCTTGATCGTTCCCTGGAAGACCAGTAGTAGTTTCCAAAGCACATCTGGAGGCATTCTGTAATCTGTGGACCTTCAAAGTGTTGATGAAACACAGAAATTGCATCGAGATTGAATATAACAGTCACCATGCGCACTTTCCTCCATGGGAGTAATGTCTCAAACAGTCTACGCTTTGATCGTTCCCTGGAAGACCTGTAGTAGTTTCCGATGCACATCAGAAGGCATTTTGTAATCTGTGGACTATCAGAGTGTTGATGAAACCCAGAAATTGCATCGGGATTGAATACAACAGTCACCATGTGCACTTTTCTCCAAGGGAGTAATGTCTCAAACAGTCTACGCTTTGATCGTTCCCTGGAAGTCAATGTAATAGTCTCCGATGCACATCTGGAGGCATTCTGTAATCTGTGGTCTATCAGAGTGTTGATGAAACACAGGAACTGCATCGGGATTGAATACAACAATCACCATGAGCACTTTCCTCCATAGGAGTAATGTCTCAAACAGTCTACGCTTTGATCGTTCCCTGGAAGACCAGTAGTAGTTTTCGATGCACATCTGGAGGCATTCTGTAATCTGTGGATCTTCAAAGTGTTGATGAAACAAAGAAATTGCATCGGTATGGAATACAACAGTCATCATGCGCACTTTCCTCCATGGGAGTAATGTCTCAAACTGTCTACGTTTTGATCGTTCCCTGGAAGACCAGTAGTAGTTTCCGATGCACATCTGGAGGCATTCTGTAACCTGTCGACCTTCAAAGTGTTGATGAAACACAGAAATTGCATCGGGATTGAATACAACAGCCACCTTGCGCACTTTCCTCCATGTGAATAATGTCTCAAACAGTCTACGCTTCGATCGTTCCCTGGAAGACCAGTAGTAGTTTCCGATGCACATCTGGAGGCATTCTATAATGTGTGGACTATCAGGGTGTTGATGAAACACAGAAATTGCATCAGGATTGAATACAACAGTGACCATGCGCACTTTCCTCCATGGGGGTAATGTCTCAAACTGTCTACGTTTTGATCGTTCCCTGGAAGACCTGTAGTAGTTTCCGATGCACATCTGGGAGCATTTTGTAATATGTGGACTATCAGATTGTTGATGAAACACAGAAATTGCATCGGGATTGAATACAACAGTCACCATGTGCTCTTTTCACCATGGGAGTAATGTCTCAAACAGTTTACGCTTTGATCGTTCCCTGGAAGTCCAGTAATAGTTTCCGATGCACATCTGGGAGCATTCTACAATGTGTGGACTATCAGAGTGATGATGGAACACAGAAATTGCATCAGGATTGAATACAACAGTCACCATGCGCACTTTCCTCCATGGGAGTAATGTCTCAAACATTCTACGCTTTGATAGTTCCCTGGAAGTCAATGTAATAGTTTCCGATGCACATCTGGAGGCATTCTGTAATCTGTGGACTATCAGAGTCTTGATGAAACACAGAAATTGCATCGGGATTGAATACAACAGTCACCATGCGCACTTTCCTCGATTGGTGTAATGTATCAAACAGTTTACGCTTTGATCGTTCCCTGGAAGACCAGTAGTAGTTTCCGATGCACATCTGGAGGCATTCTGTAATCTGTGGACTATCAGAGTGTTTATGAAACACAGAAACTGCATCGGGATTGAATACAACAGTCAGCATGAGCACATTCCTCCAGAGGAGTAATGTCTCAAAGCGTCTACGCTTTGATCGTTCCCTGGAAGACCTGTAGTAATTTCCGATGCACACCTGGAGGCATTTTGTAATCTGTGGACTATCAGAGTGTTGATGAAACACAGAAATTGCATCGGGATTGAATACAACAGTCACCATGCGCAATTTCCTCGATTGGTGTAATGTATCAAACAGTTTACGCTTTGATCGTTCCCTGGAAGACCAGTAGTAGTTTCCGATGCACATCTGGGGGCATTCTGTAATCTGTGGACTATCAGAGTGTTGATGAAACACAGATATTGGATTGGGATTGAATACAACAGTCACCATGCCCACTTTCCTCCATGGTTGTAATGTCTCAAACAGTTTACGCTTTGATCGTTCCCTGGAAGACCAGTAGTAGTTTCCGACGCACATCTGGAGGCATTCTGTAATCTGTGTACCTTCAAAGTGTTGATGAAACACAGAAATTGCATCGGGATTGAATACAACAGTCACCATGCGCACTTTCCTCCATGGGAGTAAGGTCTCAAACAATCTACGGTTAGATCGATCCCTGCAAGACCAGTAGTAGTTTCCGATGCACATCTGGAGGCATTCTGTAATCTGTGGACAAACAGAGTGTTGATTAAACACAGAAATATCATCGGGATTGAATACAACAGTCATCAATCGCTTTTTCCTCCATGGGAGTAATGTCTCAAACTGTCTACGTTTTGATCGTTCCCTGGAACACCAGTAGTAGTTTCAGATGCACATCTGGATGCATTCTGTAATCTGTGAACCTTCAAAGTGTTGATGAAACACAAAAAGTGCATCGGGATTGTATACAACAGGCACCATGCAGGATTTTCTCCATGGGAGTAATGTCTCATACAGTTTACGTTTTGATCGTTCCCTTGAAGACTCGTAGTAGTTTCCGATGCACATCTGGAGGCATTCTGTAATCTGTGGACTATCAGAGTGTTGATGAAACACAGAAATTGCATCGGGATTGAATACAACAGTCACCATGCGCAATTTCCTCCATGCGAGTAATGTCTGAAACAGTCTACGCTTTGATCGTTCCCTAGAAGTCAGTGTAATAGTTTCCGATGCACATCTGGAGGCATTCTGTAATGTGTGGACTATCAGAGTGTTGATGAAACACAGAAACTGCATCGAGATTGAATACAACAGTCACCATGAGCACTTTCCTCCATAGGAGTAATGTCTCAAACAGTCTACGCTTTGATCGTTCCCTGGAAGACCAGTAGTAGTTTCCGATGCACATCTGGAGGCATTCTGTAATCTGTAGATCTTCAAAGTGTTGATGAAACACAGAAATTGCATCGGTATGGAATACAACAGTCACCATGAGCACTTTCCTCCAAAGGAGTAATGTCTCAAACTGTCTACGTTTTGATCGTTCCCTGGAAGACCAGTAGTAGTTTCCGATGCAAATCTGGAGGCATTCTGTAACCTGTCGACCTTCAAAGTGTTGATGAAACACAGATATTGCATCGGGATTGAATACAACAGCCACCTTGCGCACTTTCCTCCATGTGAGTAATGTCTCAAACAGTCTACGCTTTGATCGTTCCCTGGAAGACCAGTAGTAGTTTCCGATGCACATCTGGAGGCATTGTGTAAACTGTGGACCTTCAAAGTGTTGATGAAACACAGAAATTATATAGCGATTGAATACAACAGTCACCATGCGCACTTTCCTCCATGGGAGTAATGTCTCAAACAGTATACGCTTTTATCGTTCCCTGGAAGACCTGTAGTAGTTTCCGATGCACATCTGGAGGCATTTTGTAATCTGTGGACTATCAGAGTGTTGATGAAACACACAAATTGCATCGGGATTGAATACAACAGTCACCATGAGCACTTTTCTCCATGGGAGTAATGTCTCTAACAGTTTACGCTTTGATCGTTCCCTGGATGACCAGTAGTAGTTTCCGATGCACATCTGGGGGCATTCTATAATGTGTGGACTATCAGAGTGTTGATGAAACACAGAAATTGCATCAGGATTGAATACAATAGTCACCATGCGCACTTTCCTCCATGGGAGTAATGTCTCAAACAGTATACGCTTTTATCGTTCCCTGGAAGACCTGTAGTAGTTTCCGATGCACACCTGGAGGCATTTTGTAATCTGTGGACTATCAGAGTGTTGATGAAACACACAAATTGCATCGGGATTGAATACAACAGTCACCATGAGCACTTTTCTCCATGGGAGTAATGTCTCTAACAGTTTACGCTTTGATCGTTCCCTGGATGAACAGTAGTAGTTTCCGATGCACATCTGGGGGCATACTATAATGTGTGGACTATCAGAGTGTTGATGAAACACAGAAATTGCATCAGGATTGAATACAACAGTCACCATGCGCACTTTCCTCCATGGGAGTAATGTCTCAAACAGTGTACGGTTAGATCGTTCCCTGTAAGACCAGTAGTAGTTTCCGATGCACATCTGGAGGCATTCTGTAATCTGTGGACCTTCAAAGTGCTGATGAAACACAGAAATTGCATCGCGATTGAATACAACAGTCACCATGCGCACTTTCCTCCATGGGCGAAATGTCTCAAACAGTCTACGCTTTGATCGTTCCCTGGAAGACCTGTAGTAGTTTCCGATGCACATCTGGGAGCATTTTGTAATATGTGGACTATCAGAGTGTTGATGAAACACAGAAATTGCATTGGGATTGAATACAACAGTCACCATGTGCTCTTTTCTCCATGGGAGTAATGTCTCAAACAGTTTAAGCTTTGATCGTTCCCTGGAAGTATAGTAGTAGTTTCCGATACACATCTGGGGGCATTCTACAATGTGTGGACTATCAGATTGATGATGGAACACAGAAATTGCATCGGGATTGAATACAACAGTCATCATGTGCTCTTTTCACCATGGGAGTAATGTCTCAAACAGTTTACGCATTGATCGTTCCCTGGAAGTCCAGTAGTAGTTTCCGATGCACATCTGGGAGCATTCTACAATGTGTGGACTATCAGAGTGATGATGGAACACAGAAATTGCATCAGGATTGAATACAACAGTCACCATGTGCTCTTTTCTCCATGGGAGTAATGTCTCAAACAGTTTACGCTTTGATCGTTCCCTGGAAGTATAGTAGTAGTTTCCGATGCACATCTGGGGGCATTCTACAATGTGTGGACAATCAGATTGATGATGGAACACAGAAATTGCATCGGGATTGAATACAACAGTCACCATGTGCTCTTTTCACCATGGGAGTAATGTCTCAAACAGTTTACGCATTGATCGTTCCCTGGAAGTCCAGTAGTAGTTTCCGATGCACATCTGGGAGCATTCTACAATGTGTGGACTATCAGAGTGATGATGGAACACAGAAATTGCATCAGGATTGAATACAACAGTCACCATGCGCACTTTCCTCCATGGGAGTAATGTCTCAAACATTCTACGCTTTGATCGTTCCCTGGAAGACCAGTAGTAGTTTCCGATGCACATCTGGAGGCATTCTGTAATCTGTAGATCTTCAAAGTGTTGATGAAACACAGAAATTGCATCGGTATGGAATACAACAGTCACCATGAGCACTTTCCTCCAAAGGAGTAATGTCTCAAACTGTCTACGTTTTGATCGTTCCCTGGAAGACCAGTAGTAGTTTCCGATGCAAATCTGGAGGCATTCTGTAACCTGTCGACCTTCAAAGTGTTGATGAAACACAGATATTGCATCGGGATTGAATACAACAGCCACCTTGCGCACTTTCCTCCATGTGAGTAATGTCTCAAACAGTCTACGCTTTGATCGTTCCCTGGAAGACCAGTAGTAGTTTTCGATGCACATCTGGAGGCATTCTGTAATCTGTGGATCTTCAAAGTGTTGATGAAACACAGAAATTGCATCGGTATGGAATACAACAGTCATCATTCGCATATTCCTCCATGGGAGTAATGTCTCAAACTGTCTACGTTTTGATCGTTCCCTGGAACACCAGTAGTAGGTTCCGATGCACATCTGGAGGCATTC
Organism: Schistocerca gregaria; assembly: GCF_023897955.1. NCBI lineage: Eukaryota > Metazoa > Arthropoda > Insecta > Orthoptera > Acrididae > Schistocerca > Schistocerca gregaria. The sequence continues at coordinate 14,258,637 of NC_064929.1, read as the reverse complement.
TGTAATCTGTGGACTCTCAGAGTGTTGATAAAACACAGAAATTGCTTCGGGATTGAATACAACAGTCACCATGCGCACATTCCTCCATGGGAGTAATGTCTCAAACAGGTTACGCTTTGATGGTTCCCTGGAAGACCAGTAGTAGTTTCCGATGCACATCTGGAGGCATCCTGTAATCTGTGGACTATCTGAGTGTTGATGAAACACAGAAATTGCATCGGGATTGAATACAACAGTCACCATGCGCAATTTCCTCCAAGGGAGTAATGTCTCAAACAGTCTACGCTTTGATCGTTACCTGGAAGTCAATGTAATAGTTTCCGATGCACATCTGGAGGCTTTCTGTAATCTGTGGACTATCAGAGTGTTGATGAAACACAGAAACTGCATCGGGATTGAATACAACAGTCACCATGAGCACTTTCCTCCATAGGAGTAATGTCTCAAACAGTCTACGCTTTGATCGTTCCCTGGAAGACCAGTAGTAGTTTTCGATGCACATCTGGAGGCATTCTGTAATCTGTGGATCTTCAAAGTGTTGATGAAACACAGAAATTGCATCGGTATGGAATACAACAGTCATCATGCGCACTTTCCTCCATGGGAGTAATGTCTCAAACTGTCTACGTTTTGATCGTTCCCTGGAAGACCAGTAGTAGTTTCCGATGCACATCTGGAGGCATTCTGTAAACTGTCGACCTTCAAAGTGTTGATGAAACACAGAAATTGTATCGGGATTGAATACAACAGCCACCTTGCGCACTTTCCTCCATGTGAGTAATGTCTCAAACAGTCTACGCTTTGATCGTTCCCTGGAAGACCAGTAGTAGTTTCCGATGCACATCTGGAGGCCTTCTGTAATCTGTGGACCTTCAAAGTGCTGATGAAACACAGAAATTGCATCGCGATTGAATACAACAGTCACCATGCGCACTTTCCTCCATGGGCGAAATGTCTCAAACAGTCTACGCTTTGATCGTTCCCTGGAAGACCTGTAGTAGTTTCCGATGCACATCTGGGAGCATTTTGTAATATGTGGACTATCAGAGTGTTGAAGAAACACAGAAATTGCATTGGGATTGAATACAACAGTCACCATGTGCTCTTTTCTCCATGGGAGTAATGTCTCAAACAGTTTACGCTTTGATCGTTCCCTGGAAGTATAGTAGTAGTTTCCGATGCACATCTGGGGGCATTCTACAATGTGTGGACTATCAGATTGATGATGGAACACAGAAATTGCATCGGGATTGAATACAACAGTCACCATGTGCTCTTTTCACCATGGGAGTAATGTCTCAAACAGTTTACGCATTGATCGTTCCCTGGAAGTCCAGTAGTAGTTTCCGATGCACATCTGGGAGCATTCTACAATGTGTGGACTATCAGAGTGATGATGGAACACAGAAATTGCATCAGGATTGAATACAACAGTCACCATGTGCTCTTTTCTCCATGGGAGTAATGTCTCAAACAGTTTACGCTTTGATCGTTCCCTGGAAGTATAGTAGTAGTTTCCGATGCACATCTGGGGGCATTCTACAATGTGTGGACAATCAGATTGATGATGGAACACAGAAATTGCATCGGGATTGAATACAACAGTCACCATGTGCTCTTTTCACCATGGGAGTAATGTCTCAAACAGTTTACGCATTGATCGTTCCCTGGAAGTCCAGTAGTAGTTTCCGATGCACATCTGGGAGCATTCTACAATGTGTGGACTATCAGAGTGATGATGGAACACAGAAATTGCATCAGGATTGAATACAACAGTCACCATGCGCACTTTCCTCCATGGGAGTAATGTCTCAAACATTCTACGCTTTGATCGTTCCCTGGAAGACCAGTAGTAGTTTCCGATGCACATCTGGAGGCATTCTGTAATCTGTAGATCTTCAAAGTGTTGATGAAACACAGAAATTGCATCGGTATGGAATACAACAGTCACCATGAGCACTTTCCTCCAAAGGAGTAATGTCTCAAACTGTCTACGTTTTGATCGTTCCCTGGAAGACCAGTAGTAGTTTCCGATGCAAATCTGGAGGCATTCTGTAACCTGTCGACCTTCAAAGTGTTGATGAAACACAGATATTGCATCGGGATTGAATACAACAGCCACCTTGCGCACTTTCCTCCATGTGAGTAATGTCTCAAACAGTCTACGCTTTGATCGTTCCCTGGAAGACCAGTAGTAGTTTCCGATGCACATCTGGAGGCATTGTGTAATCTGTGGACCTTCAAAGTGTTGATGAAACACAGAAATTATATAGCGATTGAATACAACAGTCACAATGCGCACTTTCCTCCATGGGAGTAATGTCTCAAACAGTATACGCTTTTATCGTTCCCTGGAAGACCTGTAGTAGTTTCCGATGCACATCTGGAGGCATTTTGTAATCTGTGGACTATCAGAGTGTTGATGAAACACACAAATTGCATCGGGATTGAATACAACAGTCACCATGAGCACTTTTCTCCATGGGAGTAATGTCTCTAACAGTTTACGCTTTGATCGTTCCCTGGATGACCAGTAGTAGTTTCCGATGCACATCTGGGGGCATTCTATAATGTGTGGACTATCAGAGTGTTGATGAAACACAGAAATTGCATCAGGATTGAATACAATAGTCACCATGCGCACTTTCCTCCATGGGAGTAATGTCTCAAACAGTATACGCTTTTATCGTTCCCTGGAAGACCTGTAGTAGTTTCCGATGCACATCTGGAGGCATTTTGTAATCTGTGGACTATCAGAGTGTTGATGAAACACACAAATTGCATCGGGATTGAATACAACAGTCACCATGAGCACTTTTCTCCATGGGAGTAATGTCTCTAACAGTTTACGCTTTGATCGTTCCCTGGATGAACAGTAGTAGTTTCCGATGCACATCTGGGGGCATTCTATAATGTGTGGACTATCAGAGTGTTGATGAAACACAGAAATTGCATCAGGATTGAATACAACAGTCACCATGCGCACTTTCCTCCATGGGAGTAATGTCTCAAACAGTGTACGGTTAGATCGTTCCCTGTAAGACCAGTAGTAGTTTCCGATGCACATCTGGAGGCATTCTGTAATCTGTGGACCTTCGAAGTGTTGATGAAACACAGAAATCGCCTCGGGATTGAATACAACAGTCATCATTCGCATATTCCTCCATGGGAGTAATGTCTCAAACTGTCTACGTTTTGATCGTTCCCTGGAACACCAGTAGTAGGTTCCGATGCACATCTGGAGGCATTCTGTAATCTGTGGACTCTCAGAGTGTTGATAAAACACAGAAATTGCTTCGGGATTGAATACAACAGTCACCATGCGCACATTCCTCCATGGGAGTAATGTCTCAATCAGGTTACGCTTTGATGGTTCCCTGGAAGACCAGTAGTAGTTTCCGATGCACATCTGGAGGCATCCTGTAATCTGTGGACTATCAGAGTGTTGATGAAACACAGAAATTGCATCAGGATTGAATACAACAGTCACCATGCGCACTTTCCTCCATGGGAGTAATGTCTCAAACAGTGTACGGTTAGATCGTTCCCTGTAAGACCAGTAGTAGTTTCCGATGCACATCTGGAGGCATCCTGTAATCTGTGGACTATCTGAGTGTTGATGAAACACAGAAATTGCATCGGGATTGAATACAACAGTCACCATGCGCAATTTCCTCCAAGGGAGTAATGTCTCAAACAGTCTACGCTTTGATCGTTACCTGGAAGGCAATGTAATAGTTTCCGATGCACATCTGGAGGCTTTCTGTAATCTGTGGACTATCAGAGTGTTGATGAAACACAGAAACTGCATCGGGATTGAATACAACAGTCACCATGAGCACTTTCCTCCATAGGAGTAATGTCTCAAACAGTCTACGCTTTGATCGTTCCCTGGAAGACCAGTAGTAGTTTTCGATGCACATCTGGAGGCATTCTGTAATCTGTGGATCTTCAAAGTGTTGATGAAACACAGAAATTGCATCGGTATGGAATACAACAGTCATCATGCGCACTTTCCTCCATGGGAGTAATGTCTCAAACTGTCTACGTTTTGATCGTTCCCTGGAAGACCAGTAGTAGTTTCCGATGCACATCTGGAGGCCTTCTGTAATCTGTGGACCTTCAAAGTGCTGATGAAACACAGAAATTGCATCGCGATTGAATACAACAGTCACCATGCGCACTTTCCTCCATGGGAGAAATGTCTCAAACAGTCTACGCTTTGATCGTTCCCTGGAAGACCTGTAGTAGTTTCCGATGCACATCTGGGAGCATTTTGTAATATGTGGACTATCAGAGTGTTGATGAAACACAGAAATTGCATTGGGATTGAATACAACAGTCACCATGTGCTCTTTTCTCCATGGGAGTAATGTCTCAAACAGTTTACGCTTTGATCGTTCCCTGGAAGTATAGTAGTAGTTTCCGATGCACATCTGGGGGCATTCTACAATGTGTGGACTATCAGATTGATGATGGAACACAGAAATTGCATCGGGATTGAATACAACAGTCACCATGTGCTCTTTTCACCATGGGAGTAATGTCTCAAACAGTTTACGCATTGATCGTTCCCTGGAAGTCCAGTAGTAGTTTCTGATGCACATCTGGGAGCATTCTACAATGTGTGGACTATCAGAGTGATGATGGAACACAGAAATTGCATCAGGATTGAATACAACAGTCACCATGCGCACTTTCCTCCATGGGAGTAATGTCTCAATCATTCTACGCTTTGATAGTTCCCTGGAAGTCAATGTAATAGTTTCCGATGCACATCTGGAGGCATTCTGTAATCTGTGGACTATCAGAGTCTTGATGAAACACAGAAATTGCATCGGGATTGAATACAACAGTCACCATGCGCACTTTCCTCGATTGGTGTAATGTATCAAACAGTTTACGCTTTGATCGTTCCCTGGAAGACCAGTAGTAGTTTCCGATGCACATCTGGAGGCATTCTGTAATCTGTGGACTAACAGAGTGTTTATGAAACACAGAAACTGCATCGGGATTGAATACAACAGTCACCATGAGCACATTCCTCCAGAGGAGTAATGTCTCAAAGCGTCTACGCTTTTATCGTTCCATGGAAGACCTGTAGTAATTTCCGATGCACATCTGGAGGCATTTTGTAATCTGTGGACTATCAGAGTGTTGATGAAACACAGAAATTGCATCGGGATTGAATACAACAGTCACCATGCGCAATTTCCTCGATTGGTGTAATGTATCAAACAGTTTACGCTTTGATCGTTCCCTGGAAAACCAGTAGTAGTTTCCGATGCACATCTGGGGGCATTCTGTAATCTGTGGACTATCAGAGTGTTGATGAAGCACAGATATTGGATTGGGATTGAATACAACAGTCACCATGCCCACTTTCCTCCATGGTTGTAATGTCTCAAACAGTTTACGCTTTGATCGTTCCCTGGAAGACCAGTAGTAGTTTCCGACGCACATCTGGAGGCATTCTGTAATCTGTGTACCTTCAAAGTGTTGATGAAACACAGAAATTGCATCGGTATTGAATACAACAGTCACCATGCGCACTTTCCTCCATGGGAGTAAGGTCTCAAACAGTCTACGGTTAGATCGATCCCTGCAAGACCAGTAGTAGTTTCCGATGCACATCTGGAGGCATTCTGTAATCTGTGGACAAACAGAGTGTTGATTAAACACAGAAATATCATCGGGATTTAATACAACAGTCATCATTCGCTTTTTCCTCCATGGGAGTAATGTCTCAAACTGTCTACGTTTTGATCGTTCCCTGGAACACCAGTAGTAGTTTCAGATGCACATCTGGATGCATTCTGTAATCTGTGAACCTTCAAAGTGTTGATGAAACACAGAAAGTGCATCGGGATTGTATACAACAGGCACCATGCAGGATTTTCTCCATGGGAGTAATGTCTCATACAGTTTACGTTTTGATCGTTCCCTTGAAGACTCGTAGTAGTTTCCGATGCACATCTGGAGGCATTCTGTAATCTGTGGACTATCAGAGTGTTGATGAAACACAGAAATTGCATCGGGATTGAATACGACAGTCACCATGCGCAATTTCCTCCATGCGAGTAATGTCTGAAACAGTCTACGCTTTGATCGTTCCCTAGAAGTCAATGTAATAGTTTCCGATGCACATCTGGAGGCATTCTGTAATGTGTGGACTATCAGAGTGTTGATGAAACACAGAAACTGCATCGAGATTGAATACAACAGTCACCATGAGCACTTTCCTCCATAGGAGTAATGTCTCAAACAGTCTACGCTTTGATCGTTCCCTGGAAGACCAGTAGTAGTTTCCGATGCACATCTGGAGGCATTCTGTAATCTGTAGATCTTCAAAGTGTTGATGAAACACAGAAATTGCATCGGTATGGAATACAACAGTCACCATGAGCACTTTCCTCCAAAGGAGTAATGTCTCAAACTGTCTACGTTTTGATCGTTCCCTGGAAGACCAGTAGTAGTTTCCGATGCAAATCTGGAGGCATTCTGTAACCTGTCGACCTTCAAAGTGTTGATGAAACACAGATATTGCATCGGGATTGAATACAACAGCCACCTTGCGCACTTTCCTCCATGTGAATAATGTCTCAAACAGTCTACGCTTTGATCGTTCCCTGGAAGACCAGTAGTAGTTTCCGATGCACATCTGGAGGCATTGTGTAATCTGTGGACCTTCAAAGTGTTGATGAAACACAGAAATTATATAGCGATTGAATACAACAGTCACCATGCGCACTTTCCTCCATGGGAGTAATGAATCAAACAGTCTACGCTTTGATGGTTCCCTGGAAGACCAGTAGTAGTTTCCGATGCACATCTGGAGGCATCCTGTAATCTGTGGACTATCTGAGTGTTGATGAAACACAGAAATTGCATCGGGATTGAATACAACAGTCACCATGCGCAATTTCCTCCAAGGGAGTAATGTCTCAAACAGTCTACGCTTTGATCGTTCCCTGGAAGTCAATGTAATAGTTTCCGATGCACATCTGGAGGCTTTCTGTAATCTGTGGACTATCAGAGTGTTGATGAAACACAGAAATTGCATCGGGATTGAATACAACAGTCACCATGAGCACTTTTCTTTATGGGAGTAATGTCTCTAACAGTTTAAGCTTTGATCGTTCCCTGGATGAACAGTAGTAGTTTCCGATGCACATCTGGGGGCATTCTATAATGTGTGGACTATCAGAGTGTTGATGAAACACAGAAACTGCATCAGGATTGAATACAACAGTCACCATGCGCACTTTCCTCCATGGGAGTAATGTCTCAAACAGTGTACGGTTAGATCGTTCCCTGTAAGATCAGTAGTAGCTTCCGATGCACATCTGGAGGCATTCTGTAATCTGTGGACTATCAGAGTGTTGATGAAACACACAAATTGCATCGGGATTGAATACAACAGTCACCATGAGCACTTTTCTCCATGGGAGTAATGTCTCTAACAGTTTACGTTTTGATCGTTATCTGGATGAACAGTAGTAGTTTCCGATGCACATCTGGGGGCATTCGATAATGTGTGGACTATCAGAGTGTTGATGAAACACAGAAATTGCATCAGGATTGAATACAACAGTCACCATGCGCACTTTCCTCCATGGGAGTAATGTCTCAAACAGTGTACGGTTAGATCGTTCCCTGTAAGACCAGTAGTAGTTTCCGATGCACATCTGGAGGCATTCTGTAATCTGTGGACCTTCGAAGTGTTGATGAAACACAGAAATCGCCTCGGGATTGAATACAACAGTCATCATTCGCATATTCCTCCATGGGAGTAATGTCTCAAACTGTCTACGTTTTGATCGTTCCCTGGAACACCAGTAGTAGGTTCCGATGCACATCTGGAGGCATTCTGTAATCTGTGGACTCTCAGAGTGTTGATAAAACACAGAAATTGCATCGGGATTGAATACAACAGTCACCATGCGCACATTCCTCCATGGGAGTAATGTCTCAAACAGGTTACGCTTTGATGGTTCCCTGGAAGACCAGTAGTAGTTTCCGATGCACATCTGGAGGCATCCTGTAATCTGTGGACTATCTGAGTGTTGATGAAACACAGAAATTGCATCGGGATTGAATACAACAGTCACCATGCGCAATTTCCTCCAAGGGAGTAATGTCTCAAACAGTCTACGCTTTGATCGTTCCCTGGAATTCAATGTAATAGTTTCCTATGCACATCTGGAGGCTTTCTGTAATCTGTGGACTATCAGAGTGTTGATGAAACACAGAAACTGCATCGGGATTGAATACAACAGTCACCATGAGCACTTTCCTCCATAGGAGTAATGTCTCAAACAGTCTACGCTTTGATCGTTCCCTGGAAGACCAGTAGTAGTTTTCGATGCACATCTGGAGGCATTCTGTAATCTGTGGATCTTCAAAGTGTTGATGAAACACAGAAACTGCATCGAGATTGAATACAACAGTCACCATGAGCACTTTCCTCCATAGGAGTAATGTCTCAAACAGTCTACGCTTTGATCGTTCCCTGGAAGACCAGTAGTAGTTTCCGATGCACATCTGGAGGCATTCTGTAATCTGTAGATCTTCAAAGTGTTGATGAAACACAGAAATTGCATCGGTATGGAATACAACAGTCACCATGAGCACTTTCCTCCAAAGGAGTAATGTCTCAAACTGTCTACGTTTTGATCGTTCCCTGGAAGACCAGTAGTAGTTTCCGATGCAAATCTGGAGGCATTCTGTAACCTGTCGACCTTCAAAGTGTTGATGAAACACAGATATTGCATCGGGATTGAATACAACAGCCACCTTGCGCACTTTCCTCCATGTGAATAATATCTCAAACAGTCTACGCTTTGATCGTTCCCTGGAAGACCAGTAGTAGTTTCCGATGCACATCTGGAGGCATTGTGTAATCTGTGGACCTTCAAAGTGTTGATGAAACACAGAAATTATATAGCGATTGAATACAACAGTCACCATGCGCACTTTCCTCCATGGGAGTAATGAATCAAACAGTATACGCTTTTATCGTTCCCTGGAAGACCTGTAGTAGTTTCCGATGCACATCTGGAGGCATTTTGTAATCTGTGGACTATCAGAGTGTTGATGAAACACACAAATTGCATCGGGATTGAATACAACAGTCACCATGAGCACTTTTCTCCATGGGAGTAATGTCTCTAACAGTTTACGCTTTGATCGTTCCCTGGATGACCAGTAGTAGTTTCCGATGCACATCTGGGGGCATTCTATAATGTGTGGACTATCAGAGTGTTGATGAAACACAGAAATTGCATCAGGATTGAATACAACAGTCACCATGCGCACTTTCCTCCATGGGAGTAATGTCTCAAACAGTGTACGGTTAGATCGTTCCCTGTATGACCAGTAGTAGTTTCCGATGCACATCTGGAGGCATTCTGTAATCTGTGGACCTTCAAAGTGTTGATGAAACACAGAAATCGCCTCGGGATTGAATACAACAGTCATCATTCGCATATTCCTCCATGGGAGTAATGTCTCAAACTGTCTACGTTTTGATCGTTCCCTGGAACACCAGTAGTAGTTTCCGATGCACATCTGGAGGCATTCTGTAATCTGTGGACTCTCAGAGTGTTGATAAAACACAGAAATTGCATCGGGATTGAATACAACAGTCACCATGCGCACATTCCTCCATGGGAGTAATGTCTCAAACAGTCTACGTTTTGATGGTTCCCTGGAAGACCAGTAGTAGTTTCCGATGCACATCTGGAGGCATCCTGTAATCTGTGGACTATCTGAGTGTTGATGAAACACAGAAATTGCATCGGGATTGAATACAACAGTCACCATGCGCAATTTCCTCCAAGGGAGTAATGTCTCAAACAGTCTACGCTTTGATCGTTCCCTGGAAGTCAATGTAATAGTTTCCGATGCACATCTGGAGGCTTTCTGTAATCTGTGGACTATCAGAGTGTTGATGAAACACAGAAATTGCATCGGGATTGAATACAACAGTCACCATGAGCACTTTTCTTTATGGGAGTAATGTCTGTAACAGTTTAAGCTTTGATCGTTCCCTGGATGAACAGTAGTAGTTTCCGATGCACATCTGGGGGCATTCTATAATGTGTGGACTATCAGAGTGTTGATGAAACACAGAAACTGCATCAGGATTGAATACAACAGTCACCATGCGCACTTTCCTCCATGGGAGTAATGTCTCAAACAGTGTACGGTTAGATCGTTCCCTGTAAGATCAGTAGTAGTTTCCGATGCACATCTGGAGGCATTCTGTAATCTGTGGACTATCAGAGTGTTGATGAAACACACAAATTGCATCGGGATTGAATACAACAGTCACCATGAGCACTTTTCTCCATGGGAGTAATGTCTCTAACAGTTTACGCTTTGATCGTTATCTGGATGAACAGTAGTAGTTTCCGATGCACATCTGGGGGCATTCTATAATGTGTGGACTATCAGAGTGTTGATGAAACACAGAAATTGCATCAGGATTGAATACAACAGTCACCATGCGCACTTTCCTCCATGGGAGTAATGTCTCAAACAGTGTACGGTTAGATCGTTCCCTGTAAGACCAGTAGTAGTTTCCGATGCACATCTGGAGGCATTCTGTAATCTGTGGACCTTCGAAGTGTTGATGAAACACAGAAATCGCCTCGGGATTGAATACAACAGTCATCATTCGCATATTCCTCCATGGGAGTAATGTCTCAAACTGTCTACGTTTTGATCGTTCCCTGGAACACCAGTAGTAGGTTCCGATGCACATCTGGAGGCATTCTGTAATCTGTGGACTCTCAGAGTGTTGATAAAACACAGAAATTGCATCGGGATTGAATACAACAGTCACCATGCGCACATTCCTCCATGGGAGTAATGTCTCAAACAGGTTACGCTTTGATGGTTCCCTGGAAGACCAGTAGTAGTTTCCGATGCACATCTGGAGGCATCCTGTAATCTGTGGACTATCTGAGTGTTGATGAAACACAGAAATTGCATCGGGATTGAATACAACAGTCACCATGCGCAATTTCCTCCAAGGGAGTAATGTCTCAAACAGTCTACGCTTTGATCGTTCCCTGGAATTCAATGTAATAGTTTCCGATGCACATCTGGAGGCTTTCTGTAATCTGTGGACTATCAGAGTGTTGATGAAACACAGAAACTGCATCGGGATTGAATACAACAGTCACCATGAGCACTTTCCTCCATAGGAGTAATGTCTCAAACAGTCTACGCTTTGATCGTTCCCTGGAAGACCAGTAGTAGTTTTCGATGCACATCTGGAGGCATTCTGTAATCTGTGGATCTTCAAAGTGTTGATGAAACACAGAAATTGCATCGGTATGGAATACAACAGTCATCATGCGCACTTTCCTCCATGGGAGTAATGTCTCAAACTGTCTACGTTTTGATCGTTCCCTGGAAGACCAGTAGTAGTTTCCGATGCACATCTGGAGGCATTCTGTAAACTGTCGACCTTCAAAGTGTTGATGAAACACAGAAATTGCATCGGGATTGAATACAACAGCCACCTTGCGCACTTTCCTCCATGTGAGTAATGTCTCAAACAGTCTACGCTTTGATCGTTCCCTGGAAGACCAGTAGTAGTTTCCGATGCACATCTGGAGGCATTGTGTAATCTGTGGACCTTCAAAGTGTTGATGAAACACAGAAATCGCCTCGGGATTGAATACAACAGTCATCATTCGCATATTCCTCCATGGGTGTAATGTCTCAAACTGTCTACGTTTTGATCGTTCCCTGGAACACCAGTAGTAGTTTCCGATGCACATCTGGAGGCATTCTGTAATCTGTGGACTCTCAGAGTGTTGATAAAACACAGAAATTGCATCGGGATTGAATACAACAGTCACCATGCGCACATTCCTCCATGGGAGTAATGTCTCAAACAGTCTACGCTTTGATGGTTCCCTGGAAGACCAGTAGTAGTTTCCGATGCACATCTGGAGGCATCCTGTAATCTGTGGACTATCTGAGTGTTGATGAAACACAGAAATTGCATCGGGATTGAATACAACAGTCACCATGCGCAATTTCCTCCAAGGGAGTAATGTCTCAAACAGTCTACGCTTTGATCGTTCCCTGGAAGTCAATGTAATAGTTTCCGATGCACATCTGGAGGCTTTTTGTAATCTGTGGACTATCAGAGTGTTGATGAAACACAGAAATTGCATCGGGATTGAATACAACAGTCACCATGAGCACTTTTCTTTATGGGAGTAATGTCTCTAACAGTTTACGCTTTGATCGTTCCCTGGATGAACAGTAGTAGTTTCCGATGCACATCTGGGGGCATTCTATAATGTGTGGACTATCAGAGTGTTGATGAAACACAGAAATTGCATCAGGATTGAATACAACAGTCACCATGCGCACTTTCCTCCATGGGAGAAATGTCTCAAACAGTCTACGCTTTGATCGTTCCCTGGAAGACCTGTAGTAGTTTCCGATGCACATCTGGGAGCATTTTGTAATATGTGGACTATCAGAGTGTTGATGAAACACAGAAATTGCATTGGGATTGAATACAACAGTCACCATGTGCTCTTTTCTCCATGGGAGTAATGTCTCAAACAGTTTACGCCTTGATCGTTCCCTGGAAGTATAGTAGTAGTTTCCGATGCACATCTGGGGGCATTCTACAATGTGTGGACTATCAGAGTGATGATGGAACACAGAAATTGCATCGGGATTGAATACAACAGTCACCATGTGCTCTTTTCACCATGGGAGTAATGTCTCAAACAGTTTACGCTTTGATCGTTCCCTGGAAGTCCAGTAGTAGTTTCCGATGCACATCTGGGAGCATTCTACAATGTGTGGACTATCAGAGTGATGATGGAACACAGAAATTGCATCAGGATTGAATACAACAGTCACCATGCGCACTTTCCTCCATGGGAGTAATGTCTCAAACATTCTACGCTTTGATAGTTCCCTGGAAGTCAATGTAATAGTTTCCGATGCACATCTGGAGGCATTCTGTAATCTGTGGTCTATCAGAGTCTTGATGAAACACAGAAATTGCATCGGGATTGAATACAACAGTCACCATGCGCACTTTCCTCGATTGGTGTAATGTGTCAAACAGTTTACGCTTTGATCGTTCCCTGGAAGACCAGTAGTAGTTTCCGATGCACATCTGGAGGCATTCTGTAATCTGTGGACTATCAGAGTGTTTATGAAACACAGAAACTGCATCGGGATTGAATACAACAGTCACCATGAGCACATTCCTCCAGAGGAGTAATGTCTCAAAGCGTCTACGCTTTTATCGTTCCCTGGAAGACCTGTAGTAATTTCCGATGCACATCTGGAGGCATTTTGTAATCTGTGGACTATCAGAGTGTTGATGAAACACAGAAATTGCATCGGGATTGAATACAACAGTCACCATGCGCAATTTCCTCGATTGGTGTAATGTATCAAACAGTTTACGCTTTGATCGTTCCCTGGAAAACCAGTAGTAGTTTCCGATGCACATCTGGGGGCATTCTGTAATCTGTGGACTATCAGAGTGTTGATGAAACACAGAAACTGCATCGGGATTGAATACAACAGTCACCATGAGCACTTTCCTCCATAGGAGTAATGTCTCAAACAGTCTACGCTTTGATCGTTCCCTGGAAGACCAGTAGTAGTTTTCGATGCACATCTGGAGGCATTCTGTAATCTGTGGATCTTCAAAGTGTTGATGAAACACAGAAATTGCATCGGTATGGAATACAACAGTCATCATGCGCACTTTCCTCCATGGGAGTAATGTCTCAAACTGTCTACGTTTTGATCGTTCCCTGGAAGACCAGTAGTAGTTTCCGATGCACATCTGGAGGCATTCTGTAAACTGTCGACCTTCAAAGTGTTGATGAAACACAGAAATTGCATCGGGATTGAATACAACAGCCACCTTGCGCACTTTCCTCCATGTGAGTAATGTCTCAAACAGTCTACGCTTTGATCGTTCCCTGGAAGACCAGTAGTAGTTTCCGATGCACATCTGGAGGCATTGTGTAATCTGTGGACCTTCAAAGTGTTGATGAAACACAGAAATCGCCTCGGGATTGAATACAACAGTCATCATTCGCATATTCCTCCATGGGTGTAATGTCTCAAACTGTCTACGTTTTGATCGTTCCCTGGAACACCAGTAGTAGTTTCCGATGCACATCTGGAGGCATTCTGTAATCTGTGGACTCTCAGAGTGTTGATAAAACACAGAAATTGCATCGGGATTGAATACAACAGTCACCATGCGCACATTCCTCCATGGGAGTAATGTCTCAAACAGTCTACGCTTTGATGGTTCCCTGGAAGACCAGTAGTAGTTTCCGATGCACATCTGGAGGCATCCTGTAATCTGTGGACTATCTGAGTGTTGATGAAACACAGAAATTGCATCGGGATTGAATACAACAGTCACCATGCGCAATTTCCTCCAAGGGAGTAATGTCTCAAACAGTCTACGCTTTGATCGTTCCCTGGAAGTCAATGTAATAGTTTCCGATGCACATCTGGAGGCTTTTTGTAATCTGTGGACTATCAGAGTGTTGATGAAACACAGAAATTGCATCGGGATTGAATACAACAGTCACCATGAGCACTTTTCTTTATGGGAGTAATGTCTCTAACAGTTTACGCTTTGATCGTTCCCTGGATGAACAGTAGTAGTTTCCGATGCACATCTGGGGGCATTCTATAATGTGTGGACTATCAGAGTGTTGATGAAACACAGAAATTGCATCAGGATTGAATACAACAGTCACCATGCGCACTTTCCTCCATGGGAGAAATGTCTCAAACAGTCTACGCTTTGATCGTTCCCTGGAAGACCTGTAGTAGTTTCCGATGCACATCTGGGAGCATTTTGTAATATGTGGACTATCAGAGTGTTGATGAAACACAGAAATTGCATTGGGATTGAATACAACAGTCACCATGTGCTCTTTTCTCCATGGGAGTAATGTCTCAAACAGTTTACGCCTTGATCGTTCCCTGGAAGTATAGTAGTAGTTTCCGATGCACATCTGGGGGCATTCTACAATGTGTGGACTATCAGAGTGATGATGGAACACAGAAATTGCATCGGGATTGAATACAACAGTCACCATGTGCTCTTTTCACCATGGGAGTAATGTCTCAAACAGTTTACGCTTTGATCGTTCCCTGGAAGTCCAGTAGTAGTTTCCGATGCACATCTGGGAGCATTCTACAATGTGTGGACTATCAGAGTGATGATGGAACACAGAAATTGCATCAGGATTGAATACAACAGTCACCATGCGCACTTTCCTCCATGGGAGTAATGTCTCAAACATTCTACGCTTTGATAGTTCCCTGGAAGTCAATGTAATAGTTTCCGATGCACATCTGGAGGCATTCTGTAATCTGTGGACTATCAGAGTCTTGATGAAACACAGAAATTGCATCGGGATTGAATACAACAGTCACCATGCGCACTTTCCTCGATTGGTGTAATGTGTCAAACAGTTTACGCTTTGATCGTTCCCTGGAAGACCAGTAGTAGTTTCCGATGCACATCTGGAGGCATTCTGTAATCTGTGGACTATCAGAGTGTTTATGAAACACAGAAACTGCATCGGGATTGAATACAACAGTCACCATGAGCACATTCCTCCAGAGGAGTAATGTCTCAAAGCGTCTACGCTTTTATCGTTCCCTGGAAGACCTGTAGTAATTTCCGATGCACATCTGGAGGCATTTTGTAATCTGTGGACTATCAGAGTGTTGATGAAACACAGAAATTGCATCGGGATTGAATACAACAGTCACCATGCGCAATTTCCTCGATTGGTGTAATGTATCAAACAGTTTACGCTTTGATCGTTCCCTGGAAAACCAGTAGTAGTTTCCGATGCACATCTGGGGGCATTCTGTAATCTGTGGACTATCAGAGTGTTGATGAAACACAGATATTGGATTGGGATTGAATACAACAGTCACCATGCCCACTTTCCTCCATGGTTGTAATGTCTCAAACAGTTTACGCTTTGATCGTTCCCTGGAAGACCAGTAGTAGTTTCCGACGCACATCTGGAGGCATTCTGTAATCTGTGTACCTTCAAAGTGTTGATGAAACACAGAAATTGCATCGGGATTGAATACAACAGTCACCATGCGCACTTTCCTCCATGGGAGTAAGGTCTCAAACAGTCTACGGTTAGATTGATCC